>NW_018250534.1:149143-157104 GCF_001263595.1 Phalaenopsis equestris | reverse complement strand
AATTACCTTACTCTTAGGGATAATTGAGACATCAATGTTCATTGAGCATTAGGGTGTTTTATAGGATGAATTATTAAGCAACATAATAAGTTTAAAATAACTCGGGATTTTCCACCAGGCAGCGAGAGAGTAGCACAGACCTGATTCTTTCTCTAGATTTGTTGGATACCTAGGAGATCTACTAACCTTAATATATTTTGCTTGGCAACATCATCCTTAATTAAACTCCTAAGGATCCACCAAGATATGACCTAAGGTTAGATAGTTCGTCAAAATTTTACTTCCCTGTCTCATATAAACTGCCTTAACATACCTTTTGAGTTTCAGGTGGTGGAACGAGAAGACTCGCTAGGTACGCTTTTACAATTTTCAGTGTTGTCTTTCTTGTACTTTCATACTGTGCTTTTATACCTACAAACTTGCATGCTAAACAATGATGTCACCCTGCATAAACCACAACTATAAAAAAAAAAAAAAAAAAAAAAAAAAAAAAAAAAAAAAAAAAAAAAAAAACCCCCCCGCCACAACATTTAAAATATAAAAATAACTCAAAATTTAATCACAAACATCACACGAAACTACAGATTGAAACTAAATTAAAATGTCTCTATCGAATGATCGGGAATTCCTCGGAGGAGGTAGACTACTGTTGCTAACGAGGATTCCTACGGTCTAAATGAAATTATGAAACTCATTAAGTTGAGTTTAGTAAATTCATTTGGACTAAGTGAATCTAATAGAATATAGTGGTGTCGGAATGAGGGAACCATAGGATCCTAACCGGTGTCACTCTAATCAACTTTAACATGCCCCCATAAAATTTAAAGAACTTCAACCATAGGGCCACCTGATTTAACATCATAACTTGACAGACTTGAAAACTCAAACTCGTCACAGCAAGGAGCATGAAGCTAGTTTGGTGGGCAGCACGACCATCTTGAACAACAAAACCTATCTTCCCCCGTTAAACCAATCTTCCTTCCTAAGACTTAAACAACAAAGTGGTAGGACTTCAAGGTTGTTTGCTTATGCAACGTAAATCATCATCTTGTCTTTAGGCCTTCGTATAACCCTTCTATACAATATAAGCCTTAACTTGTCTTAGGATTCCGAGGTTGTCGTTTGTCACAACCTAAATGCTCACATCTTCCAGGCTATTTGTGTGATTGTTTCACAAGTATGTAAGCCCTAACTAATAAAATTGACAGGATGAAACATTTAAATTTTTCTCCTCAAAATTGAAGCCAAATATTAGGATAGCCTGGGAAGTCACTGGGGTTCTCCTCTGAACCTCTGACATCCCCTAGTTGATTCTGGTGACCGACAGCTTTTTACTGGCAACTCTCAAACCAAAAATAGCACTGACAGTTCTCACAACAATATTTAACATCTAGATGGGCAAACCAAGAAGTAAATGAAGTAGATGAAATAAAATCATCACAACTACTTCTAACATTCAAGATTAATACTTTCCACAACTTTTCCAACACTTTAGATACTTATAATTTTAAGGGGAAAGATAAAGAAAACTACTCAGAATCCATCTAGAAAACAAAACCACACTTTAGTTTTAAAGTAGAAATCATTGTCAAAACAACAAGAAGTCTCAATTAAAACCAAAAGTAGTTTAGAAACAAAGATAAAAACTTATCTCAAATCCAACACCAAACTCTTGAAGTTCCTTTGAATCCCTTCTCTCTTACAAAACTCTAAACTCTCACAAGAAAACTAAAAACAAAAAGGATAAAATATATTTGTGATGCCTAAAAAATCTCTCCAAAAGTTTCTCCACAAACTATTTCAAGAACTTCTCAGGACTCCCCGCTTTTTTCTCTCAACTATTTTCTTTTATAATTTTTCAAAAGGTGCCTTCATAACTCTTTAAAATGTGTCCTGATTTGATGTATTTTCCAAGGGATGCCTCCTTTGACAAGTCTATTAACCATATTTTTGTTTCTATTGGTCATCACCACCCTCTTTAGCCAATATGCGACTCAAATGTCCCTTTAAAATTTGGTAAAATGAATTAACCCATCAAATAATTGTCTCTGACACTTAGGTGTTGCCTGCTCTATTTCACCGGCACTTAGGCATTTAAACGCTTTTGCACCATTTTTATTTTATTGCTCCAAATTTGATCCCTTTTCACTTCTTTTAGCATTTTTCACTTTTAGCATTTTTTTAGCATTTTTCACTTTTTTACTTTTACCTGAAAGAAAAACACACAAATACCTTCCATTGAAGCGTACTATCAAAAAAATAGGTATAAAAATGTGTCTACAGATACTATATATTTTAGGTGTATCAGAAACCACTCGCCATCAACTTGAATCTCTTCGATGAAGAAGAGGTAACAAAAAAATTACCTACAACATTGCAAGAAGTAGAAGAAACCATAGAGGTAGACCTAATGAATAGGAAAGTGCTACCATTGAGGTCAGCTCCCGGTGAGAAAGGAAAACAAATAGTAACTTAAGGACTGCTACCTCCACCTTCTCTAGTAGAAGAACCAAATACTCATGTAAAGATTGGAGGATTATATAAATTGGATTATAAGGTGTTGGCTCATCTTAGGAAGTTTCCAGCAAACTAAGCATCTACGATGCTCTGATCCTATTAAAGGTGATAAGAGAGTCTCTAGTTACAGCTTTATTTAAAAGAGTACCTTGGGAGAAGTTTCACAGATGAAGACTTGTTGCTCGGTACTGCTGACCACAACCGATCACTCTACATTGCCATTAACATTGACAGATTCATGTTGTCCTTTGTTTTAGTGGATCTGGGAGCATCGCTTAACTTAATGAGTCTTTGGACATTGGCATATTCAGATATTGAAGCTCAAGAGCTCACAACCGATAAAATGATGTTAGATGGATTCAACCAGAAGGGAGAAAGAGCCCTTGGATCAATTACATTGCTTATGAAAGTTGGAGAATTAGTAACAACCATAAAATTCCATATCATCAACACTGAGACCTATTTCAATGCTTTGCTTAGTCGACCGTGGATTCATGAACACAATATGGTTCCGTCTTCTCTACATCAGTGTAAAAAATATTACTAGGAAGGAAAATAACATTACATTAAAGGGGATTTACTACCATTTTTATTTCATGAAGTTGGCATCCATGAATACGCCACCTATTACGCGCCTCCAAAGAAAATTTTCTTGTCTCATGATTTGATTACAAATAAAAATGAAGATTTAGAAGGATCACAAGCGTAGCCATTCAGCTCCGTTTCGACAATATTCTGCCACTCTTTTGCAACAAGCTGGTTAGGGTTCTTTTAGTTCACTCACCCGAGGTCCAGGCCGAAGACGTGGACGTGGGAAAACTAATATAATTTCTGGATGGACTAAGCCAACTGTCAACATTGATGATGAAGAAAGCTACAAGGAGGAAATGATGATAATAAAATAGAAGAAAACATATTATAATATATCCTTGGAAGATGTGGAGAAAGGTGAATATGAGTCTATTTATGATGGATCAACCACTAGGTGAATGCCGTGACACTTACTCTCATTCTTCTTTAAAAGTTTGAGAGTTTAGTGGTCAAGGAAGTCTGTAGCACTAGTTTAAAGCAAATCAAATTTTACCGTACTTCTATTTCTACTAATCTTGAAAATAATGTAAATTTGGATGAGGATTATAATGAATTAATGTAATTAACTTTTGGATACTTTTCTCCTTGGGTACAAAAGTTAATTCAACAGGGATATTTGCTAATATAAATGCCAAAAGAAAATCTACAAATTTTTGAAAACTCGACAGATACGTGTTTGTGTCGACTTCAGGGATTTAAACAAAGTCTGTTTAAAAGATGATTTTTTTATGTCGATACCAGAAATGATTGCAGACATCGCTTTGACACATGAGATTTTATCCTCGTGGATGGATCATGAAGATACAACAAAATTAAGATGGCTCCAGAGGATGCAACACTTACAACATTCATGATGCTGATTGTGATTTTCTGCTGCACAGTATGCCTTTTGGGTTAAAGAGCATTGGAGCAACATATCAAAGTGCAAAGACAAAAATCTTTGACGACGTCATCCACAACCAAGTAGAATGCAAAGTGGGTGATTTGTTCATCAAGAGAAAAAAAATAAACCATTCATATGATTTGATGATCATGTTCGAAGGATTACGACAATAGAATCTCTAGATGAATCCCTTAAAATGTTCCTTCGTCAACACCTTCCAGAAAATTTCTAAGATTCATTGTTCATCATCAAGGAATCGAGGTCGACCTAAATAAGATTAAAGCTAATTGGAAATGCCTCATCTCAAAACCTTGAAACAACAATGCTCCTTCTAAGGAAAGATGGCGTATTTGAGATGCTTTATTTCTAATCTCTCAGGTAGGTGTCATCCCATCTCGACATTTACTAAAAAATGCCAAATTCATTTGGGAAGAGAAATGTCAGTGGGCCTTTGAGGATGTTAAACAATACTTAATGACACCTCCTATTTTTGCATACCCTATCCCTGGAAAATCATTGATACGTTGTCATGCGATGTTAGAAGACTCTCTTAGAGCTCTGCTAGCTCAGGTCAATCATGAGGGTAAGGAAAATGGGCTATACTACTTGAGTCGCCTTCTAATACCGATGGAAATAAAGTATCCACCTATTGAGAAGCACTGCCTATCTTAATTTTAACTGCTCAGAAGCTTAGGAATTACATGCTTTCTCATATAATTACCCTTATTTCAATAGCTAAACTATTGCAATATTTGATGCCCCGAACAACACTTTCCGGATGACTAGCAAGATAGTCAATGATTTTATTGCAAATTGATATAACTTTTATTCCCCTCCGCGTTATCGAGGGACATATTTCAGCAAATTTTCTCGCAGTGCACCCACATCCAACTCGGTCCCCACTCAATGATGAGTTACCAAATGAACATGTATTACAAATGAAACTCTCCAATGTGCAACACTGTGAGATGTACTCTGATGGAGCTTCTTCAGCTAGGAAAGACAAAGGATCAGGAGAGGTTATACAACGTAAAGCAAGATTTGGTTTAATTTTCATCACGCCAGATAAGGGTATATTGAGATTCTCTTATCACCTCACAGAGCCATGCAAAAACAATGAAGCAGATAATGAAGCACTAATCATTGGACTGGAGTTGGGAATCTCAATGGATATAACAGACATTATCGTCTATGGTGACTCACAACTCATCATTCAACAAGCTCTCGGACAATACAAGATTTTGAAGCCAAGACTAGCAGAATACCACTAGTATGCAATGAAGTTGTTTGAATAGATCCATAGTGTGACTCACTACCAGATTCCTTGAGGAAATAACACCCATGTTGTTTATTTAGCAAAAATTACAAAGAAATTGACATGCCCCCCGGAGGATTCCATTGTCATTACAGTACAAGGAAGACCAGTTTTGTCTCGAATCGACCTCGACAATCTAGATAATCTAAAAAAATAAGAAACGAAGATTGCAGTTGCTGACATTAATTAAGATTGGCGTAAGCCATTATTAGAATATTTGCATACTAAAAATTTGTGAGAGGATAAGTCTAAGGCATCTCACATCTCGAGAAGAGCTATGTCATATGCCTAATGGGTAATGTCCTTTACAAATGATCGTTTGATCAGATGTGGCTGCGGTGTCTAAGCAGAGCAGAAGCACAGAATATTGTCAAAGAGGTATATGCCTGATTGTGTGGTGCTCACTGACCGACCTTTTTTTTGTAAATCAACAATTACAAGAATTTGATGATGCTACTAGAAGATTTAAATTCCAACAACGATGCTAAAAACTTGACTGCGACTTTATATATATATATATGTTTGATTTAATAAAGATGTATAGATATAATATTCAATAATGTTAAAGTCAAATTTGTCAACACAAGTATACGTATCGCTCAAGTAATATAGGGCTCTAATGGAGTCCTAGATATAGATCCCACAGGGAGAAATAGAATTCTACGGAATAAAATTTTATAAAAAGTAATACTTCAACTACAACGACGTTCAAGTTGCTTATCTTTCACTAATAGGCAATTGAAATGAGTAGATAATTTGGATAATAACTAATTATAGAAAATAACGTTTAATTGGGATATTCAATATATAAGAAAGCATCCTTCTCCTTGCCAAGAAATTATAGTGAATGGATAAAATGAATTAGTTCAATTTATATTGTTCCAAATAGGAGCATACCTATTCTTTACCCTTTCATCCAGGCATAAAGAACATTAACTAACCCTATGCTTGGTTACTGATTCTGCGGCTAGGCTGGGAGGATACCGGCTCTCACTTCGGAGGGCTAACGATAGGACCGAATTGGGGATTTTAGTCTGTCACTCTAAAATCTCCAATTCTACGCCCGATAGTAATATTTCCCTATTTATTTGCACCCAACTTCTAAGGGCTTTGACCTCCTTAAATCTTGGATGTAATCTTCACTTTAGTTGTAAAACTCAACATATTTTAACAAATCAGTTAGCCAGATTGAAAGTAAATTAAGATCGAAGTGAAAAGATCATCACAATTTATTAAACATTTTCATGGCTCCACTAATTCAAATAACCATTTCACAAATCTCAAGACAAGGAGAAAGACAGAGAAAACCACTCAGAACTCATGGGGAAAACACAACAAAACTCGGAATTCATATATAAATTCAAAGTCATAACTATAACAAGTAAATAACTTATCTCTAAATTTCTCCCCAAGAACACTCCTCGAAGTTTCTCTGAATCTCTTCCTTTCTTTACAGCACATAGAATTCCTCTTCAAAGTAGCAAGGAGGAAGAAATCTCTCACTTTCCCTCCATTCTTAAAATTTCTCAAGGAATTCCAAATAATTATATGCTCTAATGGATCCTTTCTAACCTCCAGGAATCCAAAAGTCTCTCCTCCAAGCTTACTATTTTCGGCCAAAATGTTCTCTTTAAAGATGTGGATGAGTTTTCTCAAGATTTTCTTACACACCCCTCCAAAATCCGGCCTTATCCATTGCACATGTCACATAACCGTCGATCCCACCGTCGGCGGCCTCGATGACGCTGTCGGCGGCTTTCTGGAGAATTTGTGATAATTTGTCATGTATCCTCGGGAAAAACTCGCCGTCGGCGGCCTCGATGGCTCCGTCGGCACCCTAGTGCAATTCTCCACATTTTTGTCATTTTTGCTCCAAATTCACTCCTTTTTGCATCTTTTTGCTCCATTGGCCCTAATTCATCATTCCCGCAACAAAACATGAAAAATACCATTCTTTAAATTACAATATCATTAAAAATAGCATAAAAGAGGTATGAAAATCTCAACATATTTTCCTTTGGTCAAAATCCCCCAAACATAACTATTACTTGTCCTCAAGTAATTTTAGTACTATATAAAAGTATGATCTACTGCAGTAATATTTTAATTCAGAAACATTATAAGTTTGATTTAGATAAATATCATAGTGATATTTTCAGAAAAAATTCAAGTAATTGAATTAACTCTGTACCCATCAGATTATCTAGTCATCATGTTTTAAGAGTTCTAGTTCTCTATTTATTTCAAGAATGACTGTAGATTGCAATATTAAGTCACTTAAAATTTCCAAAAGATAAGAACTTCATGAGAACTCTATTGGTAAAAAGATCTATTCCATAGGTATAAGTTCAGGAATGTATTTAAGTTTTCCCCTTAGGTAGGTCCAGTGAAGCCAATTTTTTATTAGGCATATCCTTAAGCTTCTCCTTACTTTCATGTTTCTTTCTCTTTTTTTTTTCTTTTTCATTTGGATTGTTTTCAATCCTTTTTTTTTCCTTTTTTAAGTGAGGATTACTATATCTGGACAGCCTTTAATGATTTTGAATTTCACTTTTTTTTCCCTAAATTTGAAACTCAAAGCACTTCTTACCTTATAAGTATTTCATAGCTTTTGCATCATTGAGCCCCAATCTTTTCTTCTCAAATGAATTTCCA
>NW_018250534.1:146476-147806 GCF_001263595.1 Phalaenopsis equestris | reverse complement strand
CTTGCCGTAGTCAATATATTCTTGAAAATAATCTTCCCCACATTTATAATTTTGTTATTCTGAATACAGGAATTCAGAATAGCTCTATCTCTAGTTACCTCACTATGGTGGTAAGTCGGTAACAGAGTAGAGGAAATGAAATAGTGCCACGCTTTAGAGGTGGCATTTAACATGGAAGCAGAAAATTTTACCCGTTCTCGCTGCTTTATCTTCCACATTCCTTTCCCATCAGTGAGAAAGTTAATCACATTATTGAGGGGTTCTTCCATCGTACTAAATGATTCATAGTGGCAGATGTAAGAATCTGGGACATCAGAAAAAGTGTTAATGTGTGCGGCGGTAAATTCCATAGGAAGTCTACGCACTTGCACGATTCTATCTTGAGCATAAATCACATTGGCGTAGAACTCTTTCACTACATATCCCACCTCCACTCGGCAATAACCTGTTCAATTTCTCCTCCCGGACTCTCGAAAACTCGATCTTGAATACATTTTTTTCCTTGAAGTATCAAAGTGAATCAAGTTTGAGCCATCACATTGATGAAGCGTGAATCGTGGAACTCAACTCTTCTCTTTTGACGTGGAGCCATTTTTAATCTAATCATATCAAAGAAAATTTCCAAAAATTACTTCTAATATGTAAATAATGGCTTCCAATGGTAATTCAAAGAGTTCAACTTTAAGATCCATGAATTTCTTCCAAGATTTTCTTCACATTTTCAAAATTTTTGGATCTCCTCAATGTGGAAGAAATATAGGGTGAAAATCAAATATTTTCAGCTTGGAGTGAAGCTCTTACCTAAAGAAGATCAAATCCAGTGTCAAAAAGCCTTGAAATAGTCTCTCATTCCAAGATCTATCAATCCCTAATTCGAAAATGGCGTTTTTAGGAGGAAGGGGATGATGAATAGTGGTGATTGACCGGTCAAAATCACAGTTAAAGAGGTATTTTTGTGATCTCACCGACGGCGGGGTCGATGGCGCTGTTGGCACGCTCTATTGTATTTTTAACGCAAGTCTCAGGAAATTCCCACAATCGGCGGCGTCGAGGGCGACGTTGGCGGGCTCTATTGATTTTGTCCAAATTTCGTATTTTTGCGATTTTGATCAATTCTAAGCCTAAACGACATCCGTTTAATCCTTATAAACATAATTTTAAATAGTTAAATGATGTACTTAACACACAAACTTTCACAACACAAAACATCACATTTATATATAAATTCCAAGAGATACAATAAACGTTACATAACGCACCTAAATTAGGTATTTTCTCAACCTCAATACATTAATTCAGCGTCACAATCCAAGCCACAACACTCAAAACA
>NW_018250534.1:143873-146117 GCF_001263595.1 Phalaenopsis equestris | reverse complement strand
TGATTCAGCGCAGGATCACCAAAGACTTATCAAGGACTAAGGGTTGTACTGGCAGAGAATTCTGAGAAGATTGATCAACTATCATAGCCATGTCATTTTCATCTTCAAATGATGGGAATCTTTCAGTATGATCCAAAGGTTTCCAAGGTAGCAGTACATTTTCCCAGTTTTCATAGGATACTTGGGACTGGGTGCAAAGTGAGAAAATTGTTGAAGGGTGTTCAAGCCCATAAGTTGATCCGTGAACGATCAGGCCTAAGACTGACTTCACAATTATAGATCCAACATCGATCGGCAGTCCCATTTGGATGCAGTAATTCAAAATGGCACTTTCTTTAGAAACCTTACCAACCTTCATTGTCGGTAAAAGTTTCGCAGAAATGTAAAAGTGCCAGTGTTTAGGGACGGGATTCAAAAGTGTTGAAGAAAAACTAACATAGCCGTACTCTCGCATTTCCCAATCATCAGTTTCGTCCGTCAAATACTGGTAAATTTCATTCATCTGGTCTCTCGTCGGGACGAAATTGGAGTAGTGGCAGACAGGAACATTCTCCATCATATATATCTCGTTGATTCTTGAAGAAGTGAAAGTAATCCATCTCCCTCGCACATAAACAACTTCTTTGTTAATTCCATGTAAATTTGCATAAAATTATTTTACCATAGGAACTACAACGACAACAGTAGTGTAGCACAACACTTCCCATCTTCGTCGCACTATCGTTTCTTCAATATCCGTCGTGGGATTATTCAATCCACGATTCACAAATCCTCATTTCTTGTTTAATCTTTTCTTCGTCAGCAACTTGTTGAAGATTTGTTGCGCTTCCGCACTAATAAACTTTTGCCGATTGAAAACTCACATTCTGGGATTATCATGGGAATTGAATGTCATAGGAATGAAATTGACAAAGTTTTTCTTCATTTTTGGGGAGAAAATATGAACTAGAGTTCAAATTTTTGAGTTTTAAAAGACTATTCTCGCCCAAAAACCGTCAAAAAATGCTCATTGGACACAAGAAATTGCCTCTTACCGATCTCACCGTTGGCGCCGTCGAGGGCACCGTCAGCGCGCTTCTGTATTAATTTTTGCCTGGACTCTCGGGCCGCCGTCGTCGCGCTTCTGTATTATTTTTTGCCTGGACTCTCGGGAAAACTCGCCGTTGGCACCGTCGAGGGCGTCGTCGGCGCCGGCGCCGACGGCGCCCAAGGCAAAACCTTCACAGTTTCGCTCTGGTGCGAATGCGTCGTTATTTTTTTTATCGATCCAATTTTTAAGATATTTGAAGGGTAAATAAGAGTAGTAGATCTTAATACCACTATAAACTAGCGATAAATTCAAATAAACACTACC
Organism: Phalaenopsis equestris; assembly: GCF_001263595.1. Classification (NCBI taxonomy): domain Eukaryota; kingdom Viridiplantae; phylum Streptophyta; class Magnoliopsida; order Asparagales; family Orchidaceae; genus Phalaenopsis; species Phalaenopsis equestris. The sequence goes on along the minus strand of NW_018250534.1, from coordinate 144,763 downwards.
ATAATTGCAATAAAGATAAATATAAATATGGGTTGGCTGCTCCCATAAAGCGCTTGGTTTAACGTCGTCAGCCCGACCTATTCAGGTGTTATTCAGATTGACGGATCATTAAAACCTCTTTAATATTTGGTCTTTTATCCTCATAATATGATTTTAATCTATGTCCATTTACATTAAATCTATTTTCCATTTTCTGATCTTTAATTTCAACAGTTCCGTAAGTGTAAACTTGAGTCACAGTAAATGACCCTAACTAACGAGACTTTAATTTCCCAGGGAAAAACTTCAACCTTGTATTGTAAAGCAAAACTTCTTGTCCTGGTTCAAAGTTCTTTTGGTTAATCTTTTGATCATGCCATAACTTTAATTTTTCCTTATAAATTCTGTCATTATCATAAGATTCATTTCTTAATTCTTTCAATTCTTTTAATTGTAACAATCTTTCTTACCAGTATCTTTCAAATTATAGTTGAATTCTTTAATCGCCCAACATGCTTTATGCTTCAATTCTACTAGTAAGTGACAAGTCTTTCCAAAAATCAGTCTGTAAGGAGTCATTCCAATAGCAGTTTTATAAGCAGTCCTGTACGCCCATAATGTTGTATCCAATCTAGTGGACCAATCTATTCTACTAGGGTTTACAGTCTTTTCAAGTATTTGTTTAATCTCTAATAGAAACTTCAGCTAATCCACTGGTTTGAGGGTGATAAGCAGTAGAGATTCTATGAATTATATTAAATTTTTCTGCCAATCTCTGAATATATTTATTCCTAAAATGGGATCCTCCATCAGTAATAATCATCTGAGGCATTCCGTATCTAGTGAAAATATTTTTTATTAAAAATCTTGAAACACTTTTAGCGTCACAACGAGGTAAAGCTTGTGCTTCA
>NW_018250534.1:62815-143551 GCF_001263595.1 Phalaenopsis equestris | reverse complement strand
TTTGTTGTTGCAATGTCAACATAGGTGGCAAAATATCACTTACAATATAGTTAACAATATCAGCATACCATGGTATTTTCCACACACTAACATTATAAAGCTATTCATCAGAAAAACTGTCTGTAATTCCATTGTCAACATCAAATAATTCATGGCTTTCTAATCTTGACAAATGATCAGCAATTTGACTATCAGTTCCATTTCTATCAATAACTAAAAGATCAAATTCTTGAATCAATAATATCCATCTAATCAACCTTGGTTTGGCATCTTTCTTTTGCATCAGATATTTAATAGCTGAGTGATTAGTGTGCACAACACATTTAGCTCTAATTAAATAAGATTAAAATTTATCTAAAGCATATACGATAGCTAGTAGCTCGTTTTCAGTAACAGTATAGTTAATTTGAGCATCATTAAGAATTTTACTAGCATAGTATATCACCTTAAAAATCTTTTCATGCCTTTGTCCAAGGACAGCTCCAATAGCATAATCACTAGCATCATACATCAGTTCAAATGGTTTCCCCAAGTCAGGTGAAACTATAATAGGGGCCATGATTAATTTTTTTTTTAATAACTCAAAGACATTTAAACAGCTTTCAGTATCTCTTACACTAGTAGGAGGTGTTAGTTTAGATATAACTTGGATTTTTGCAGGGTCCGTTTCCATACCATTTTCCGAAATTTTATGCCCTAACACAATTCCTCCTGCAACCATAAATTGACATTTCTCCCAATTTAGAACTAAATTAGTTCTTTCGTATAACTCTAATACTTTTTCAAGATAAATTAAGCATGCGTCAAATGATTGTCCAAATACAGAGAAATCATCCATAAATACTTCCAGCCCATCGTCAATTAACTTACTAAATATAGACATCATACACCTCTGGAATGTTGCAGGTGCATTACATAGTCCAAAAGGCATTCTTCGAAATGCAAAAGTTTGAAAAAGACTAGTAAATGTTGTCTTTTCTTGATCCTCAAGAACAATAGAAATTTGATGGTAACCGGTATATCCATCTAAAAAGCAAAAATATTTGTGCCCAACAAGTCTATCTACAATTTGATTTAGAAATGGTAGGGGAAATTGATCTTTCCTGGTGGCAGTGTTTACTGGTGGCAGTGTTTAGGGCAGTGTTTAGTTTTCTATAATCAATGCAGATGCGCCACCGAGTGACTTGTCTGATAGGTATCATTCCTGCAATAAAACATCAAGAATACCTTTCTTTAAAGTGCAATATCATTAAAAACAATATAAAAGAGGTATGAAAATCTCAACATATTTTCCTTTGGTCACTCACCAATTGGGGCCGAAGATGAAAATGAAGATTAAGAGACTAGAGTATTATTGGCCAGCAATGATGTTTGATTGCATGGATACAACTAGATAATATTACATTTGCCAAGTGCATGGGGTTGTCTTACGCAAACCTTCAAATGTGCTACACCCAACTGCTACCTCGTGGCCATTTGAGTGTTCGGGAGCGGACATAATAGGTCTGATAGACCCTCCATCATCTACGAGACATAGATTCATTCTTGCCTCTACGAATTACTTCTCCAAGTGGGAAAAGGCAATGCCCTTATGAGATGTTATAGTACAACATGTTTTTTAATTTTTTAAGTGCCCAATCACTTACCATTTTGGAGTTCTGTGCATAGTGATTTCCGACAATGGGACAACCTTCAAAAGCATAAAAATCAACAACTTCGTCAAGCGACATGAGATAGAATGGAGATACTCTACAATCTACTATCCCAAGCCAAAAAAACTGGTTGAAACCTTCAATAATACACTGGTACAGATCTTAATGAAAACATTTGATGAAAATAAAAGAGATTTGCATAATAAATTGTTAGAAGCTTTGTGGGCCTACTGGACAATATTCAGAACTCCTACTCAATGTACACCTTACGCGCTCATATATGGATTTGAGGCCATACTACCACTGAAAAATTCAGACACCGTCTCTCAGAGTCACCATCGCTAACCAAATCACAACAAAAGAAAGTGCAAAGCTATGAATTAAAGAATTAGAATGTCTCGAGGGAAAATGACTAGAAGCACAGCAAAATTTTGAATTTTACCAAGCGAGAATGGTACAAGCTCATGACAAATTAGTCCGCCCGAGGACGTTTAAAGTTGGTGACCTCATTCTTATTATTAGAAGACTTATTACGCGGTGAGGTCTATTAAGGAGGAGCCATTAGGATGGACCATTGGTCGTAGAGAAGGTCTATTAAAGAGGAGCCTACTAGCTAGAGAACTTCCGAGGCGAAAGACCAATGCTACCGATCAATGGATGATATTTAAAGGCATAATATACAACTTAATGCTGCTTTAAATTTTCTTTTTCAAACTTTGATCATTCAAGAGTAATTTATTTTTCCAAGAATCTATGACTAGGTCAAAAATTTTGTAATAAAATTAACATCACTAAAATGAAAACTTTTGAAGTTGCATACTTCAATTTTCTCCTCTCTACTTTTAATTTTGATATAACACTAAATTAAATAAAATAAAAAAAAACATAAATGAAATAATCGTCTCACCTATGTAAAAGAAAATTCTGTCTAATAAATATTTGATTTTGTACTTGTTCCTGCTAAATTTCAGCGCACTAAAATTTTTTTGTCGTCTGCAGAAAAAATGTCAGGACAAAAGCTAATCTTTACTTTCAATGATGGCTAAAATCTCGAACTTAATGAGGAAAGGGTACCTTGGGGTGGCATCACAGACTTCAACATGGACTTTGATCAGGTCGACGTGAACTATGAGGATCCCCTGATGGACATAGTCAGTCATCGAGAGAAAGAGGGGCTACCATCGCTGTTAAAGATCAACACTAAAGAAGATTTTTTACTAAAGAGAAAGAAAGGGGTAGCACAACATAATTAAATGGAAGGGACTGTCTATGATAATTTTGCCAACAGGGCATCTAGTCGGTGCTGATGATGAGAGACTGCAAGATGCACTGTTAAGAAGAACTCAACTCAGAAATGCCAATTACTGAAAACACAGAGCTTTCATTCATGAAGAAATAAAACACCTGAAAGAGGAAGAAAGTTTCTTACCCCAATTCTTGAGGGGAAAATTCATGATCTTTGCATGAGAGAGACTTCCTCTAGTTTCCCTGTCATAGAGGATGAATCTAAGGCTGCTAAAAAGCTGATGTTACAGACGATTACCTATGAGCTTTGTGCGGGTTGCTTGATGTGCAACACTGAGATCCCTAAACAAATACCAGAGATAGGAGCATTTGTGGAATGCTCAGAATGTAAAGTCCTCCATATAGAGCGTTATAGCATTCTAGAGGAGTACACATCTAATGAAAGTGGATTTCAGACTGCTCACCACTCAATTGGAGAATCAGACATCTCATTGGATACAAAGACAACGATTCCTATGGATATTGAAAAGATGGAGTGGCCCCGAAAGTTGCAGTTGATTGTCATGGCAGAATTTGACAAGATTAGTAAGGTAAAGAAAAGAGAGTTTGAAATCTATGAAGAAGTTTAGGGAAAATTTTTCAATATAATTGAAGGTCTGGAACTATACACCAAAGTATGTTTTGAAAGTGAGGAAAGGAGAATTTTAGACTACATTTTCAACATAGAGACAGAGGTTGAGCCAGTCTTCTGATGGAAAAAACCTATTCAGAGCCACGACTGTGGATGCATGGAAAGTTAGGATAACCATTCAATGTGGTTGTTGCTAAAATTTTACCAACGATAGTCAATGGAAACCCTCGGGGATCTTATGACACAATGAGGTGGATCCATTGCCTCCCACAAAAAAAGTAGATGATAAAAAGGATGATCAAATGGAGCGTGTGCTAGCGAACTGCATTCCAAATAGTTGTGTCATCAACATTTATGAAAAGGGAGACTGTACTCTTCCACATATAGATCACCATGATTTATTCAGACCTTTCTGCACCAGACCTTTCTGCACTGCCTCGCGTTCATGAGTAAAAGTGACATTTTGTTCAGAAAAGAAATTGACATCGTCAATCCCGGTGAGTTCAGAGGATTAGTTGAAATCCACTGCCGGTGGGTTTGGTACTAATTTTGAAAGGAAACGGAACTGACCTCAGCAAGCATTTCATTTCAAGGGTACGACACCATAGAGATTCCATTACACTTAGAAGGATGGATGAAAACAAGATGTTGTATGGATTCCGACCGAATCCAGACTTGGAGAAGCTACAGCCTTACGAGCTAAGAGACGGTTGTACCTCTAAGTACACACGAAAGAGAATCTTATCCTGAAGCGTGGCTTAGTTGGTCAGCTTGATCAAGAGCTCATCCCATAGAGGATAAATAGACAATTTTATCACCTTTTGTACTGCGGCAGAGCAGCAAATATCATATGTACTCAACATATGATGCTTTTAGCACGTACTCACTCTGTAACACCTCTCTGAAGCAGCATAATGAAATTTCTTTCATATTTCAATATATTTGTCAAATTTCCCTTTTGTGTGATGGAAAAAAAGCCACAGAATCATACGTTGGTTCTCAATTATAATGAATAAAGAACAAAACAATAATAAAATTTGATGATAGCAAAATTTAAATAAAAAATCCCTTTTGAAAAAAAATTAACCAACCAAAATTAATTTTTGAAATCATACTTTGATAATTAAATTTGATAAAAATAACAAGAAACGAAAACGATAAATTTGTTGATTTTGTTTCACTTGAGCTCGAGGTTCTTACTCTTTGCTTGCGCAGCATGACTGCCTTGGTCTGCACCAATCTCCTTGCATCCTTATAGAGTATCATACTCTGCACAAAATGTCACAATCTTTCCTCTCCAATTTCAATCTTTACATGTCACATATCTCTGAAATTAACACCAAAAACTCTACACTACTTTCATGTTGTTCTCGTGGTCAGCAACTAAATTTTGATTCCCTTCTGTCGAGGTCGGCACCTAAATTTTGATTCCCTTTTCTGAATTGATACCTAAATTTTAATTTCGATCTCGAAGTCAGTACCTAAATTCTGATTGCCTTTTTTTGAGGCCGACAAGTAAATTTTTATTCTCTTTTTAAATTGATATCTAAATTTCAATTCCCATCTCAGGGTCAATACATGAATTATGATTCCCTCCTTTTGAGTTTGGTAACTAAATTCTTATTCTCTTTCTGGGATTTATACCTAAATTTCAATTCCCTTCTCGGAGTCAGTACCTAAACTCTAATTCACTTCTTTCGATGTTGGCACCTAAATTTCGATTCTTTTTCTAGGATTGATACCATCTATTAGTCAATACCAAAATTCTGATTCCCTTCTTTTGAGGTCAGTACCTAAATTCTAATTCTCTTTTTCGGATTGATACCTAAACTTCAATTCCCTTCTCGGGGTCAGTACCTTTATTCTAATTCCCTTCTGTCGAGGTTGGTACCTAAGTTTTGATTCTCTTTCTAGGATTGAAACATAAATTTCAATTCTCATCTCGGGGTCTGTACCTAAATTCTAATTCCCTTCTTTCGAGGTCGGTACCTAAATTCTGATTCTCTTTTTGGAATTGATACCTAAATTTCAATTCTCATCTCGGGGTCAGTGCCTGAATTTTGATTCCCTCCTTTCGAGGTTGGTACCTAAATCCATATTCTCATTCAGAAATTTATACTTAAATTTCAATTCCCTTCTCAGAGTCAGTACCCAAATTTTGATTCCCTTTATTCGAGGTTGGAACCTAAATTCCAATTCTTTTTCTAAGACTGATATCAAAATTTCAATTCCCATCTATTGGTCAATACTAAAATTCTAATTCTCTTCTTTCGAGGTCATTACCTAAATTCTAATTCTCTTTCTTGATTTGATACCTAAACTTGAATTCCCTTCTTGGGGACAGTACCTTTATTCTGCTTCCCTTCTTTTGAGGTCAGTACCTAAGTTCTGATTCTATTTTTGGAATTGATACCTAAATTTCAACTCCCATCTCGGGGTCGGTACCTAAATTTTGATTCCCTTCTTTCGGGGTCGGTACCCAAATTCTAATTCTCTTTCTGGAATTGATGCCTAAATTTTAATTCCCATCTCAGTGTCAATAACTAAATTGGAATTCCCTTCTTTTAAGGTTGGTACCTAAATTCTGAATTCCTTTTTGTAATTGTTACCTAAATTTCAATTCCCATCTCATGGCCAATACCTACATTCCAATTCCCTTCTTTCAGGGTCAATACATAAATTCTGATTCCCTTTTCCACCTTCGAGGTAGGCTATCACGTCTTATTCCCATTATTACTTTCAAGATAGGCTTTGAAACAATATTCCCATTTCTGTGCTTGTGTTTTCCACTCAATTCGGTTCACTTGCACATAATTTCATTTCCTTGAAATCTTATTTTGAAATCTAAACACTATTTGATATATTCAATTTGAATTGAGTCTTTGCTGGGACTGCCAGTTTGCATGACCATTGTCCCTAAAATTTCCTTTCTTCTCCCTAGTAAGAGTATCCATTACTTCCCAGCGAATATAACTATCACTTAATTTAGTTCTTCGTTCTAGGTCTCTCGACTTAAAAGTCTGCGTTGATTTTCTTGATCTCGTCGTTCAATGCAAATACGTGTGATGTGCTTATCCGGCACAGTAGACCTACTAGGGGTCCATTTATTAACCTCACTTTTGGTTGATTGAGGTCTAGTTTCTCAGGTGTTCCTCTTCATTATCCTAGGGTCTAGCCATAGGACTTTCTTGTTGACTATTCCTACATGACTAGCATTGGAACCCTCACCCTTAGAAATTCTAAACTCTTCTTTACTCAACTAGAAATTCCACATATTTATTCTAACCTCTAGCTCTAGGTAAGTGTGGATAATATGGGAAAGCACAAGAGGGATCCCCATAGGATTACTTGGTCTTAGCGTTGACTCTTGGTGTTAGTCTAGAGCTAGTTCACTTACTTGCACACCACATCCCACTCACAGCCCTAAACCCAAACTTGTTGACTTTGATCCCTTGATATTTTGGGAGACTTATGTAGATGGTCCCCCAGAGCCACTAGCCTTAGGCTAGGGTCTAGCCAAGCCCAGTACATAGAGGACCCAAATGGAGGTTCCATTGGTCCATAGCTAAAATAGGGTGCTTGACACCTCATTTTCACCAAAACACCCCCAAACGCCAAATTTGATCAAAATTCCCAAAATTACACAAGTACCAAAGTTTGTTCTAAAATCATCTCAAATCATTTGAAAATACTCAAATTTCATAAAACCTCCCAAAATTTTCAAATTTACCAGAATACCCCCAAATTTGCCAAAATTATAAAATACCCTTGGTTGTCCAAACTTTTCCAAAACCCTCAAAATCATTTCAAATGACTCCAAAACAAGTTTGGACCCTTTAATTAAACTAAATTTGACCATTTTGACCAAAACCCCAAACTGCCCCTAAAGTCCCAATTTCTTTAAATTCACCCCAAATGTGTCTTAATTTCATCTTAATTTTCCCCAATTTCAATTCTAAACTCAAATTCATCATTTTTATGATCATTTCAAACTAGATACAAGCTTAATTGACCCATTCTTTGAGCTTAACTTTGATCCAAACCAAAACCCCCAAGTTGACCACATTACCCAATCTCACCCAATTGAACCCCACTCAATTGCCAATTGCCTAAATTTGGATCCCAAACTCTTCCTAACATTCCTACTAATCAAATTGATCCCTCAATTGGCCTTCTCAAGCCTCAATTCCATTCAATTTCAAACCAAATTCAAAATCCCCAAATTTTCCCCAATATAGCCACATGCTAAAATTCTACCAAATTGAATGCCCTAACTCTAAAGTTGGCACGCAATTAATGTTGAAAACTCTTTAAGACATTCCCGTAGACCATTTTGAGCCATAAATTTGGATCTATCCTAACCCTATCCTATCATTAACCCAAGTCCAATCCAACACCCCAAAATTGACTAAAAGACCAAATTCCTTCAAATTGAACTTCCAAATTAACTCAAAATCACTCCAATTCTTCTCTAAACTCTCTTTAACAATCATCTATATCAAATTGAACAATCAATTGAGCTTAATTGAAAGGCTGGTCCAATTCAAAACTAAATTCAAGCCCACTTGACCCTCATGGATCATTTCTCCAAATTTTACTTAAGGAAGCCAAATTGGCCAACCAAAGACCACCATGGCCACTAAATCGACCCTTTGGACCAAGAAAAAACCTCTTGAACCATCCAAGGGAAGCGATGAACCAATGGTTACCCAAATTAATGGATTTCATCCCATTTTTGTGTCTAAACCAAAATATCTCCACAATCATGCCAAACCATTAAAGGTTAATCATAATTAACCCTCCCACTGGCTCACCTAACCACCTGACCACCTCCTCTACTCTAGAAAGCCACCCTAGTCACCAAAACACCGCAAAATTGAGTGCCATATCTCTAAATTCAAACTCAATTGAACCTATTCAAGCTGTCCAACCCCAATTCCTCTTCGCAGCTCTTCTTCCCTCCACATAAGCAGCTTATTGCACCCATTAATTAACCTTGAGCTCCACCCTAAGCTCCTTTATTTAAGCTCACCTCCTCCATTGACAAATGGGAGAGAGAACCAATTTATTTTGTGAAACTCTGCCAAATTGCTTCCAGAGACTTTCCAGGACCCCCTCAACTCAAGCCAACCATTTTCATTCTCTGGTTCTCACTGTAATAGCCCAATTTTTAGCTCAAAATTTAAGTTTGAGCTAGGATAAATTTCTCTACATGTTCACAGTAGACCAAACTCAAATTATCTATGCCCACACCATCACCGGAGAAAGAGGATTTGATCCCCCACAAAAGCCCCCTCTCAAACAGCCTCTAGCAAAGCTCTAGACCAACACCTGAAATTCAGCTTGATTAAAATCATACCTAGACACATCACCTGGGCCTAGGACTTCATTTGGAGGTTCAGCAGCTCAGCAGACCCAACCAAAGCTGCCACAACCATTGAATTGAGACCTCTCCTTGAAGACAAAGGTTTTGAACTTCAACCCTAAACCGAGCTTCATTTGATTCTCCATACGTATTTACTGTATTTCATACCATATAAGCCATATAGATATGTTTGTCTTATATTGATGAAGCTGTAGGAACAAACCCCACGCAATATGGTTGAGTCTATATGAAGATCACAATGTTTTTGTGTGAAAAGTTCTCGGGTTATCTTATTAGGGGACGATGAAAGGATGTTGTTCGATTGCTTGTTTATTCAATGGATGGTTGAGATCGCATTGGTTGATCAGATGGAACGAAAAGGCAGACCATGTGGCAGCTGAGGTGGTTGGTGACGTCAAAAGGCTGAGCGCCGTGTGGAGCTTTGTAGATGCCAAGGTTGAGGTGGCACCATGGTGGATAAATAGAAAAATAACACTTTTCTAATTTAAATAAATACCAGAATTTTGAAAAATCATATCTTTCTATAAAAAAATGATAAAAATGAAATAGAATTACTCACTGGATAGAGGAGAATAATTTGAGGTAAAATTAAAATTTTTTTGTTAATTCTGTGATTTTTAATTAATTAAATACTCTTTGTAGTATTTTAATTTATTATGATCAAGCATTGCTCATCATCGCTTGAAATTTTTAGTGTCCATTTCTTATGATAGAGGCTATGTCCTCTAATTTTTCCAAGGGCAGAGCACATATCTGTGTCTCTAACCCTAATTTTCAAGCTAAGACGACTATTTTGGCTTATGTGAATTATATAAGTTAAAATACCACTTGGAAAATTATGGCAATAATTTTAGTAGGTTTCTTTTGTCAGATAAGTTTAGGAAAATTTCATGATGATTTGAATTATTTTGTACATTTCTACAGTTAGTTAATACAAAAATTGAAAAAATCATTTCTACACTATGCAAAAAAACCATGTTTACTTACTGTAAAAATTAAAAAAATTATTTGACTAAATTTGAACACTAAAGTTCATTTTCTAAGAAACCATGTATTTTATTACAAAAATAATTAAATTAAATTAAACACACTTAGGAATATTATGAAAAGTGTTTCTCTGATTTCCTTGTGATCACGGGCATTTTGAAAAAATAAAATTTATTTTTGAGAAAATACTAGTTTTTTTAGCTTTATTTTGAATTTAAAATAATTAAAAATAATTAAAATTTCCCAAAAAGTACTTGATTTTTTCGAATTTTTCTAAGTTAAAAAAAATTTTAAAAGCTTAAAAAAATTTTTCATTATTTTCCATATAAAATAATTATAATAATAAAAAAATCATGGAATTTTCTAAAGAATAAAAACTTTATTTTCGATAAGTTAAGAAAAATCAACTTTGAAAATACTAGAAAAGAACAAAGAACAAAACAATAATAAAATTTGATGATAGCAAAATTTAAATAAAAAATCCTTCTTGAAAAAAAAGTCAACCAACCAAAATTAAATTTTTAAAATATACTTTGAAAATTAAATTTTAAAAAAATAACAAGAAAATAAAATGATAATTTTTTTTATTTTGTTTCGCTTGAGCTCGAGGTTTTTTACTCTTTGCTTGGGTAGCATGACTGTCTTGGTCTGCACCAATCTCTTTGCATCCTTACGGACTTTCATACTCTGCACAAAGTCTCAAATTTTTTTCTCTCCAATGTCAAATCTTCACCTGTCACATATCTTTGAAATTAGTACAAAAACTATCGACACAACTTTCATGTTGTTATCATGATTTGTACCTAAAAATTGATTCCCTTCTGTCGAGGTCAGCACCTAAATTTTGATTCTCTTTCTGGAATTGATACCTAAATTTCCATTTCCATCTCAGGGTTAGTATCTAAATTTGGACTCCCTTCTTTCGAGGCCGATACCTAAATTCTGATTCTCTTTTTGGAATGATTTGAACTCCGATCATCATTTATTTTTTTGATATGACCAATTGAAATGTTCAAACTTGTTGAGAGACATATGTTCTTAAATGAGATATAAATGAGATATGATTCTATGATTCCTACAACATAGGAAGAATCACATTTGATTTCATGGGAGAGTATGTCATCCATGGGATTAGGTGCAAATAAGTAGGGAATATACTTTGTTAGATGCAGAATGGGAGGTTTTTAAGGTGACAGATTAAAACCCCCAATTTGGTTCAATTGATTGGAAACTAATGTGAGATTGTTAGTACTCAGGGGAGAGAATAGTGGGAAAATGGTGGGAACTCTGGAGTGGCAGCCGATACCCTCCCAGCCTAACCACGAACTTAGGGACCAAAATTTGGATTAGTCAATGTTCTTTATAACACTCGAAAGAGGGACAAGAATAGAATTACTCCTATTTGGCACAAAATAATTTTTTTATATATTTTTAAAGGATTTCAATTTCTTCACAAACCCTATACTCATTGTAAAGGGGAATGATGCTTTCATAAATTCGAACTTTTTGTCGCAACAAAAACTTTGTTTAATATTCACAATTTAAATAAAAATAAAATTTGATGATAACAAAATTTAAATAAAAAATCCTTTTTGAACAAAAAATCAACCAACCAAAATTAACTTTTAAAAACATACTTTGACAATTAAATTTGATAAAAATAACAAGAAAAGAAAATGATAAATTTGTTGATTTTGTTTGAAAATATTCTTTGACAATTAAATTTGATAAAAATAACAAGAAAAGAAAATGATAAATTTGTTGATTTTGTTTCACATGAGAACAAGGTTTCTTACTATTTTCTTGTGAAACATGACTATCTTGGTATGCACCAATCTCCTCGCATCCTTATGAAGTTTCATACTCTGCATAAAGACTCGCAATCTTTCCTCTCCAATGTCAAATCTTCACATTTCACATATCTCTGAAATTAACACCAAAAACTCTCTACACTACTTTCATGTTGTTCTCGTGGTCAGCACCTAAATTTGGACTCCCTTCTGTCGAGGTTGGAAAAATTCCAATTCTCTCTTTAAAATTGATACCTAAATTTCAATTCCCATCTTGGGGTCAGTACCTAAATTTTGATTCCCTTTTTTTTAGGCCGATACCTAAATTTTGATTCTCTTTTTAAAATTCATACCAAATTTTTAATTCCTGTCTTGGGGTCAGTACCTGAATTTTGATTCCCTTCATTCGAGGTTGGTACCTAAGTTTTGATTCTCTTTCTGGGATTTATACCTAAATTTCAATTCCCTTCTCGGTGTCAGTACCTAAATTACGGTTCCCTTTTTTGGAGGTTGGTACCTAAACTCCAATTATCTTTCTGGGATTGATAACAAAATTTTAATTCCCATCTCTTGGTCAATACCTAAAATCTGATTCTCTTCTTTCGAGGTCAGTACCTAAATTGTAATTCACTTTCTCAGATTGATACCTAAATTTCAATTCCCATCTCGGGGTTAGTACCTATATTCTGATTCCCTTGTTTCGAGGTTGGTATCAGTGTTTTGATTCTCTTTCTGGGATTGAATTATGAATTTCAATTCCCATCTCGGGGTCTTTATCTAAATTCTGATTCCCTTCTTTCGAGGACGATACCTAAATTTTGATTCACTTTTTTAAATTGATACCTAAATTTTAATTCCCATCTCGGGGTCAGTACCTAAATTTTGTTTCCCTTCTTTTGAGGTCGGTACCAAAATTCTGATTCTCTTTTTGGAATTGATTCCTAAATTTCAATTCCCATCTCAGTGTCAGTACTTAAAATCAGGTTCCCTTCTTCCGAGGTCGGTAACTAAATTCGGAATCTCTTTTTGCAATAAATACCTAAATTTCAATTCCCATCTCGGGGTCAGTACCTAAATTCCGATTCCCTACTTTCTGGGTCAGTACATAAACTTTGATTCCCTTTTCCACCTTCGGAGTAGGCTATCACATCCTATTCCAACCCTTACATTCGAGGTAGGATTAGATGTCCTATTCCCATTATTACTTTTAAGATGGGCTTTGACATCATATTCTCGTTTATGTGCTTGTGTTTTCTACTCAATTCAATTCCCTTGCACATAATTTGATTTCCTTGAAATCTTATATTGAAATCTAAACACTCTTTGATATATTCAATTCGAATCGAGTCTTTGTTAGGACTGCCAGTTTGCCTGACGAGTGTCCCTAAAATATCCTTTCTTTTCTCTAGCAAGAGTATCTATTACTCCCCAACGGATATAACTGTCAGTTAATTCTACTCTTCACTCTGGCTCTCTCGACTAAAAAGTCTGTGTTGATTTTGTTGATCTTGTTGGTCAATGCTAATACGTGCGGTGTGCTTGTCTGACACAGCAAATCTATTGGGGGTCCAATTTGTTGACCTCTCTTTTGGTTGAGGTCTAGTTTCCTCCTTAGTAGACTAGGTCCTAGCCTTAGGACTTTTCTGCTGACTATTTTTAGATGACTATAAATGGAACTCTCACCATTAGAAACTCTAAACTCCTCTTTACTCAACTTAAAATTCCACATATTGGTCCTAACCTCTAGCACTAAGTAGGTGGGGTTCATATGGGGAAGCTTAAGGGGGATCTCTAGAGGATTACTTGCCGTTAAGGTTGACTCTGGGTCTTGTTCTAGAGCTACTTCACTTACATGCAGACCACATCCTATTCACAGCCCTAAACCCAAACTTGTTGAATTTGATCCCTTGATATTTTTGGAGACTCATGTAGATGGTCCCCAAGACCCACTAGCCCTAGGCTAGGGGTTAGCCAAGACCAGTACATAGAGGACCCAAATCGAGGTTCTATTGGTCCATAACTAAAATAGGGTGCTTGGCACCTCATTTTCACCAAAACACCCCCAAACCCCAAATTTCACCAAAATTCTAAAAAATTACACAAGCACACAAGTTTGTTCTAAAATCATCTCAAATCATTTGAAATTACTCAAATTTCTAAAAACATCCCAAAATTTTCAAATTTACCAAAATACACCCAAATTTGCCAAAATTACCAAATTCCCTTGGTGGTCCAAACTTTTCCAAAACCCTCAAAATCATTTCAATTGTCTCCAAAACCAATTTGGACCCTTCAATTAAACCTATTTTGACCAATTTGAACACTTTGACCAACACCCCAAACTGCCGCAAAAGTCACAATTTCTTCAAATTCACCCCAAATGTCCCTCAATTTCATCTCAGTTTTCCCTAATTTCAATTCTAAACTCAACATAATCATTCCTATGATCATTTCAAACCAGAACCAAGCTTAATTGAATCATGCTTTGAGCTCAATTTTGATCCAAACCAAAACCCCCAATTTTGACCATATGACCCAATCTCACCCAATTGAACCCCATAGCCCACTCAATTGCCTCAATTTGGATCCCAAACTCTTCATAAAATTCCTACTAATCAAATTAAGCCCTAATATGGCCTTCTCAAGCCTAAATTCAATTCAATTTCAACCCAAATTCAAAATCCCCAAATTTGTCCCTATTTAGCCACATGTGTAAACTCCACCAATTTGAATGCCTTAACTCTAAAGTTAGCACCCAATTGATGTTGAAAACACTTTAAGACATTCCTCTATACCATTTTGAACCATAAATTTGGACCTATCCCAACCCTAGCCTATCCTAAACCCTTGTCCAACCCAACAACCTCGAATTTACTAAAAGACAATACCATCAAATTGAACATCAAAATTAACTCAAAACCACTCCCATTCTTCTCTAAACTCTCTTTGGAAAATATTTAGATCAAATTGAATAATCAATTGAGCTTAATAGAATGTCTAGTCAAATTCAAACCCAACTTCAAGGCCACTTGACCCACATGGACCATTTCTCCAATTTTAACTTAACCAAGCCAAATTGGGCAACCAAAGACCACAACAGCCACTAGATGGACCCTTTGGACCATGAAAAACCCTCTTGAACCATCCAAGGGAAGGTATGGACCAATGGTTACCTAAATTAAGGGATTTCATCCCATTTTTTGGTCTAAACTAAATTATCCCCAAAATCTTGCCAAACCATTAAAGGTTATTCATAATTAAACCTCCCATTGGCTCACTTAACCACATGACCACCTCCTCTACTCTAGCCAGCCACCCTAGTCCCCAAAAAATCCCAAAATTGAGTGTCATATCTCCAAATTCAAACTCAATTGAACCTATTAAAGCTGTCCAACCCTTATTCCTCTTTGCAGCTCTTCTGCCCTCCTCATAAGCAACTCATTGCACCCATTACTTGACCCTGAGCTCCACCCCAAGCCCCTCTATTTAAGCTCACCTCCTCCATGGACAAATGAGAGAGAGCACCAATTTCCTTAAGGAAAATCTGCCAAATTGCTCCCATAGACTTTCCAGTACCTCCTCAGCTAAAGCTAAACATTTTCTTCCTCTAGTTCGTACTGTAAGAGCCCAACTTTGAGCTCAAATTTTAGTTTAAGCCATGATAAATTTCTTCACATGTTCACAGTAGACCAAAATCAAATTATCTATTCCGACACCATCACCAGAGCAAGAGGATTTGAACCCCCACAGAAGCCCCCTCTCAAACATCCTCTAACAAAGCTATAGACCAACACCTGAAATCAAGCTTGATTGAAATCATACCTAGACAATTTACGAGGGCCTAGGAATTCATCTGGAGGTTTGTCAAACCCAGAAAAAGCTACCACAACCATTGAATTGAGACCTCCCCTCTCAAACAAAGGTTTTGAACTTCAACCCTAAACCAAGCTTCAATTTATTCTCCATATGCATTTACTGTATTTCATACCATATAAGTCATATAGATATGCTTGTCTTAAGTTGATGAAGGTGTAGGAACAAACCCCATGCAATTTGGTTGATTTTAGATGAATATATTAAGCTTTTAGTGTGAAGAGTTCTTGGGTTAGCTTATTTTGTGACGATGAATGGATTTTGTTCGATCGTGTGTTTATTCCATGGATGGTTGAGATTGCGTTGGATGATCAGATGGAATGAAAAGGCAGACTGAGTGGTAGCTGAGGTGGTTGGCAACATCAAATGGCGGACCGCCGTGTGGAGGTTCGTAGATGGCAAGGTTGAGGTGACGCCATGGTGGATAAATAGAAAAATAGCACTTTGTCTAATTTCAATAAATACCATAATTTTGAAAAATCATATCTTTTTGTAGTAAAATGATAAAAATAAAATAAAATTACTCAGTGAACAATAAAGAATAATTTGGGATAAAAATAAAAATAGTTTGTTAATTCTCTAATTTTTAATTAATTAAATACTCTTTGTAGTATTTTAATTTATTATGATCAAGCATTGCTCACCATCGCTTGAAATTTTTAGGGTTCATTTCTTATGATAGAGGCTATGTCCTCTGATTTTTCAAAGGTCAGAGGACATCTCAGTGTCTCTAACCCTAATTTTCAAGCTAAGATGACTATTTTGGCTTATTTTAATTATATAAGATAAAATACCACTTAGAAAATTATGGAAATAATTTTAGTAGGTTTCTTATGGTCCGATAAGTTTAAGAAACTTTCATGATGATTTGAATTACTTTATAGATTTCTACAGTTAATTAAATGTATATATCTTGCTTTAATTTAGGTAAAAAAAAACAAATAAAAAATTGAAAAAATGAATTCCACACTGTGCATAAAAATCATGTATACTCACAGTAAATATTAAAAAAATTGTTTGACTAAGTTTGAGCAGTAAAGTTGATTTTCTAAGAAACTAAGTATTTTTTTTTAGAAATAATTAAATTAAATTAAACACACTTCAAAAATTTATGAAAAGTGTCTGTCTGATTTCCTTGTGATCAGACTCATTTAGGAAAAATAAAATTTATTTTTAAAAAAATACTTGATTTTTGAGCTGTATTTTAAATTTAAAATAATTAAAAATAAATAAAATTGCAAAAAATACTTGACTTTTTCTAATTTTTCTAATTTTAAAATAAATTTTTGAAAGCTTAAAAATGAATATTCATTATTTTCCCAACTAAATAATTATAATAATAAAAAAATCATGGAATTTTGGCTAAGTGTTTCTCTGACCTAAGGGGACCTCTAGTAATTTTCTCATGAGTAAAAACTTTATTTTAGATAAATTAAGTAAAATGAACTTTGAAAGTACTAGTTTCTAAATTTAAATAATTTTTTTAAATTAAATCAAATTTTGATAACCCACATTTTCTCCTCTAATATTTTAATTAACCCATGGATAGAACATTGTAAATTCTCAAGGATTTGAATTTTGTTTAATGAGTTGTGAAATGAAGGGCCCAAAAGGTAGAAGGGTAACATTAGATTTTGGTGCCTTAATCAAAATTTAGGATTAATTAAAGGGAAGATGGTCAATTTTCATCCTAATGAACTTTCTTGGATGTTTGAAATATGATGGGTATGAGGTAAGAAGCCACTTGCCACCTTTTCCATAATGAGAACAAAACTGTAATTTCCTTAACTATCTTGACCTGGAAATCAATCAAAATTAAATGATTCTCAAGTGATGGGTTTGAGTTAGAAAGATAATACTTCATTAATTTTAAGCCCATGATTGATGACAATGTGATCTTTCAATAAGAATGCATGTCATTTAAATCAAAATTCTTTTAATTACCATTTCTCCTATTGTTATTGTTAAGGGCTTGGTAGTGACCTAGGCTTGACATTTAAACTCATATTGTTATTGTTAAGGACTAATTCCAAATTGAGAATTTAAATTTATGGATGAATCTCAAGAGAGAGTCGGAAGTTAAGGTCCGAACTCGAACCGAACTCGAAGGGAAAAGAACCGAAGGGAAAAGAACCAGAACTTAAGGACTGATTCCAAAATGAGAATTGAAATTTAAGGATCAATCTCAAGAGAGGGTGGGAAGTTAAGGACCAACCTCGAAGGGAAATGAATCAAAAGTTAAGCACAGATTCCAAAATGAGAATTGAAAGTTAAGGATGAATATCAAGAGAGAGTCAGAAGTTAAGTACCGACCTCGAATGGAAAGGAATCAAAAGTTAAGGACATATTCCAAAATTAGAATTGAAAGTTCAGGATCAATCTCAAAAATAGACTCAGAAGTTAAAGACCGTCCTTGAAGGGAAACAAATTAGAAGTTAATGACTGATTCTAAAATGAGAATTGAATGTTAAGTATCAATCTCAAGTGAGAGTCGGAAGTTAAGGACTGATTCCTAAGGGAAAGGGAACTAAAGTTAAGAACTGATTCTAAAATGAGAATTGAAAGTTAAGGATCAATCTCAAGAGAGTGTCGAAAGTCAAGGACGTCAAGGACCGACCTCGAAGGGAAATGAATCAAAAGTTAAGGACTAATTCCAAAATGACAATTGAAAGTTAAGGATCAATCTAAAGAGAGAGTCGGAAGTTAAGGACCAACCTCAAAGGGAAGGAAAAAAGGAAAACAGAAGTTAAGGACTAATTCTAAAATGAGAATTAAAAGTTAAGGATCAATCTCAAAAGCTAGTCAAAAGTTAAGGAACTGCCTCAAAGGGAAAGGAATCAGAAGTTAAGGACTAATTCCAAAATAAGAATTGAAAGTTAATGATCAATCTCAAAAGAATGTCCGAAGTTAAGGACCGACCTCGAAAGGAAAGGAATCAGAAGTTAAGGACTAATTCCTAAGGACTGATTCCAAAGTGATTCCAAAGTGAGAATTGAAAGTTAAAGATCAATCTCAAGAGAGAGTCAAAAGTTAAGGACCGGCCTCGAAAGGAAAAGAATCAGAAGTTAAGGGCTAATTCCAAACTGAGAATTGAAAGTTAAGGATCAATCTGTAAAAGAGAGTCAGAATTTAAGGACCAACCTCAAAGGGAATAGAATAAAAAGCTAAAGACTAATTCCAAAATGAGAATTTAAAGTTAAGGATGAATCTCAAAGAGAGGGTCAGAAGTTAAGGGCCAACCTCAAAGGGAAAGGAATATGAAGTTTAGGACTAATTCCAAATTGAGAATTGAAGGTTATGGATCATTCTCAAGAGAGAGTCGGAAGTTAAGGACCGACCTTGAGGGGAAAAGAATCAAATGTTAAGGACTAATTCCAAAATGAGAATTGAAAGTTAAGGATAAATCTCAAGAGAGAGTTGGAAGTTAAGGAACGACCTTGATTGGAAAGGAATCAGAAGTTAAGGACTTATTCTAAAATGAGAATTGAAAGTTGAGGATCAATCTCAAGAAGATACTTAGAGGTTAAGGACCGACCTCAAAGGGGAAGGAATAAAAAAGTAAGGACTGATTCCAAAATGAGAGTTGAAAGTTAAGGATCAATCTCAAGAGAGAGTCAAAATTTAAGGACCAACCTCGAAAGTAATGGAAAAAGAAGTTAAGGATAATTTCCAAAATGAGAATTGAACGTTAAGGATCAATCTCAAGAGAGAGTCAAAAGTCAAGGACCAACCTTGAAAGGAAAGGAATCAAAAGTTAAGGACTAATTCTAAAATGATAATTAAAAGTTAAGGATGAATCTAAAGAGAGAGTCAAAAGTTAAGGACCAACCTCAAAAGGAAAGGAAACAGAAGTTAAGGACTTATTCCAAAATGAGAATTGAAAGTTAGGGATCAATATCAAGAGAGAGTCAAAATTTAAGGACCGAACTTGATTGGAAAAGAATCAAAAGTTAAGAGCTGATTCCAAAACGAGAATTGAAAGTTAAGGGTCAATCTAAAAGAGAGAGTTGAAAATTAAGGACCGACCTTGAAGAGAAATAATTCAGAAGTTAAGGACTGATTAAAAAATGAGAAATGAAAGTTAAGGTTCAATCTCAAGAGCGAGTCAAAAGTTAAGGAACTGCCTGAGAGGGGAAGGAATCAGAATTTAAGGACTAATTCCAAAATAAGAATTGAAAGTTAATTATCAATCTTAAGAGAGAGTCGGAAGTTAAGGACCGACCTCAAAAGGAAAGGAATCAGAAGTTAAGGACTGATTCCAAAGTGAGAATTGAAAGTTAAGGATCAATCTCATAAGAGAGTCAAATGTTAAGGACCGACCTTGAAAGGAAAGGAATCAGAAGTTAAGAGCTGATTCCAAAATGAGAATTGAAAGTTAAGGATCAATCTCTAAAAGAGAGTCGAAAGTTGAGGAGCGACCTCAAAGGGAAAGGAATAAAACATTAAGGACTGATTCAAAATTGAGAATTGAAAGTTAAGAATCAATCTCAAGAGTGAGTCAGAAATTATGGACTGACCTCAAAGGGAAAGGAATTAAAAGTTAAGGAGTAATTGCAAATTGAGAAATGAAAGTTATGGATCAATCTCAAGCGAGAGTCAGAAGTTAAGGACAGACCTCGACGGGAAACGAATCATAAGTTAAGGACTGATTCCAAAATGAGAATTGAAACTTAAGGATCAATCTTAGGAGAGAGTCGGAAGTTAAGGTCCAAACTTAAAGGGAAAGTAATCAAAAGTTCACGGCTGATTCCAAAATTAGAATTGAAAGTTAAGGATGAATCTCAAGAGAGAGTAAAAAGTTAAGGACCGACCTTGAATGGAAAGGAATCAGAAGTTAAGGACTTATTCTAAAATGAGAATTGAAAGTTGAGGATCAATCTCAAGAAGATACTTAGAGGTTAAGGACCGACCTCAAAGGGGAAGGAATAAAAAAGTAAGGACTGATTCCAAAATGAGAGTTGAAAGTTAAGGATCAATCTCAAGAGAGAGTCAAAATTTAAGGACCAACCTCGAAAGTAATGGAAAAAGAAGTTAAGGATAATTTCCAAAATGAGAATTGAACGTTAAGGATCAATCTCAAGAGAGAGTCAAAAGTCAAGGACCAACCTTGAAAGGAAAGGAATCAAAAGTTAAGGACTAATTCTAAAATGATAATTAAAAGTTAAGGATGAATCTAAAGAGAGAGTCAAAAGTTAAGGACCAACCTCAAAAGGAAAGGAAACAGAAGTTAAGGACTTATTCCAAAATGAGAATTGAAAGTTAAGGATCAATCTCTAAAAGAGAGTCGAAAGTTGAGGAGCGACCTCAAAGGGAAAGGAATAAAACATTAAGGACTGATTCAAAATTGAGAATTGAAAGTTAAGAATCAATCTCAAGAGTGAGTCAGAAATTATGGACTGACCTCAAAGGGAAAGGAATTAAAAGTTAAGGAGTAATTGCAAATTGAGAAATGAAAGTTATGGATCAATCTCAAGCGAGAGTCAGAAGTTAAGGACAGACCTCGACGGGAAACGAATCATAAGTTAAGGACTGATTCCAAAATGAGAATTGAAACTTAAGGATCAATCTTAGGAGAGAGTCGGAAGTTAAGGTCCAAACTTAAAGGGAAAGTAATCAAAAGTTCACGGCTGATTCCAAAATTAGAATTGAAAGTTAAGGATGAATCTCAAGAGAGAGTAAAAAGTTAAGGACCGACCTTGAATGGAAAGGAATCAGAAGTTAAGGACTTATTCCAAAATGAGAATTGAAAGTTAAGGATCAATCTCTAAAAGAGAGTCGAAAGTTGAGGAGCGACCTCAAAGGAAAAGGAATAAAACATTAAGGACTGATTCAAAATTGAGAATTGAAAGTTAAGAATCAATCTCAAGAGTGAGTCAGAAATTATGGACTGACCTCAAAGGGAAAGGAATTAAAAGTTAAGGAGTAATTGCAAATTGAGAAATGAAAGTTATGGATCAATCTCAAGCGAGAGTCAGAAGTTAAGGACAGACCTCGACGGGAAACGAATCATAAGTTAAGGACTGATTCCAAAATGAGAATTGAAACTTAAGGATCAATCTTAGGAGAGAGTCGGAAGTTAAGGTCCAAACTT
Source organism: Phalaenopsis equestris (assembly GCF_001263595.1). Taxonomy (NCBI): domain Eukaryota; kingdom Viridiplantae; phylum Streptophyta; class Magnoliopsida; order Asparagales; family Orchidaceae; genus Phalaenopsis; species Phalaenopsis equestris. Next base: position 121,896 of record NW_018250534.1, on the reverse strand, counting down.
AAAGGGAAAGTAATCAAAAGTTCACGGCTGATTCCAAAATTAGAATTGAAAGTTAAGGATGAATCTCAAGAGAGAGTAAAAAGTTAAGGACCGACCTTGAATGGAAAGGAATCAGAAGTTAAGGACTTATTCCAAAATGAGAATTGAAAGTTAAGGATCAATATCAAAAAGAGAGTCAAAATTTAAGGACCGACCTCTAAAGGAAAGGAATCAGAAGTTAAGGACCGATTCCAAAATAAGGATTGAATGTTAAGGATCAATTTCAAGAGTTAGTCAAAAGTTAAGGAACAACCTCAAAGGGAAAGGAATCAGAAGTTAAGGACTAATTCGAAAATAAGAATTGAAAGTTAATGATCAATCTTAAGAGAGAGTCAGAAGTTAAGGACCAACCTTGAAAGGAAAGGAATCAAAAGTTAAGGACTGATTCCAAAGGGAGAATTAAAAGTTAAGGATCAATCTCAAGAGAGATTCGAATGTTAAGGACTAACCTCGAAAGTGAAGGAATCAAAAGTTAAGGACTGATTCCAAAATGAGAATTGAAAGTTAAGGATCAATCTCAAGAGATAGTCGAAAGCTAAAGAATGACCTCAAGGAAAAAGGGATCAGAAGTCAAGGATTGATTCCAAAATTATAATTGAAAGTTAAGGATCAATCTCAAGAGAGAGTCAGAAGTTAAGGACCGACCTGGAAAGGAAAGCTCGAAAGGAAAGCAATCAGAAGTTAAGGACTGGTTCCAAAATGAGAATTGAAAGTTAAAAATCAATCTCAAAAAGTGAGTCAGAAGTTAAGGACCGACCTCGAAGGGAAAGGAGTAAAAAGGTGAGGACTTATTCTAAAATGAGAATTGAAAGTTAAGAATCAATCTCAAAAGGGAGTCAGAAGTTAAGGACCAACCTCGAAGGGAAATGAATCAGAAGTTAAGGACTGGTTCTAGAACTGAAAGTTAAGGATGAATCTCAAGAGAGAGTTAGAAGTTAAGGACCGACCTCAAAGGAAAAGGAATTAGAAATTAAGTTCTAATTCCAAAATGAGAATTAAAAGTTATTAATCAATCTGAAGAGGTAGTCGGAAGTTAAGGAACAACCTCAAAGGGAAAGGAATTAGAAGTCAAGGACTGATTCCAAAATCAGAATTGAAAGTTAAGGTTCAATCTTAAGAGAGTGTCGGATGTTAAGGATTGACCTCGAAAGGAAAGCAATCAGAAGTTAAGGACTGGTTCCAAAATGAGAATTGAAAGTTAAAAATCAATCTCAAAAAGTGAGTCAGAAGTTAAGGACCGACCTCGAAGGGAAAGGAGTAAAAAGGTGAGGACTTATTCTAAAATGAGAATTGAAAGTTAAGAATCAATCTCAAAAGGGAGTCAGAAGTTAAGGACCAACCTCGAAGGGAAATGAATCAGAAGTTAAGGACTGGTTCTAGAACTGAAAGTTAAGGATGAATCTCAAGAGAGAGTTAGAAGTTAAGGACCGACCTCAAAGGGAAAGGAATTAGAAATTAAGGTCTAATTCCAAAATGAGAATTAAAAGTTATTACTCAATCTGAAGAGGTAGTCGGAAGTTAAGGAACAACCTCAAAGGGAAAGGAATTAGAAGTCAAGGACTGATTCCAAAATCAGAATTGAAAGTTAAGGTTCAATCTTAAGAGAGTGTCGGATGTTAAGGATTGACCTCGAAAGGAAAGCAATCAGAAGTTAAGGACTGATTCCAAAATTAGAATTGAAAGTTAAGGATCAATCTCAAAAAAAGAGTTGAAAGTTAAGGACCGACCTCGAAGGGAAAGGAAAAAAAGGTTAAGGATTGATTCCAAAATGAGAATTAAAAGTTAAGGATGAATCTCAAGAGACAGTCAGAAGTTAAGTACCGACCTCGAAGGGAAAAGAATCAGAAGTTAAGGACTAATTCCAAATTGAGAATTGAAAGTTATGGATCAATGACAGAGTTAGACGTTAAGGACCGACCTCCAAAGGAAATGAATCAGAAGTTAATGATTGATTCTAAAATGAGAATTAAAAGTTGAGGATCAATCTAAATAGATTGTCGGAAGTTAAAGACTAATCTCAAAGGGAAAGGAATCAAAAGTTAAGCACTGATTCCAAATTGAGAATTGAAAGTTAAGAATGAATCTCAAGAGAGAGTCAGCAGTTAAGCACCGACCTCAAATGGAAAGGAATCAGAAGTTAAGGATTGATTCCAAAATGAGAATTAAAAGTTAAGGATCAATCTCAAAAAGAGAGTTGGAAGTTAAGGACTGTCCTTAAAGGGAAACGAATCAAAAGTTAAGGACTGATTCCAAAATGAGAATATAAAGTTAAGGATCAATCTAAAGTGAGAGTCGGAAGTTAAGGACTGATTCATAAGGGAAAGCAAATAGAAGTTAAAGACTGATTCCAAAATGAGAATTGAAAGTTAAGGATCAATCTCAAGAGAGAGTCGAAAGTCAAGTACCGACCATGAAGGGAATGGAATCAAAAGTTAAGGACTGATTCCAAAATGAGAATTGAAAGTTAAGGATGAATCTCAAGAGAGAGTCGGAAGTTAAGGACCAACCTCAAAAAGGAAAGGAAACAGAAGTTAAAGACTCATTCCAAAATGAGAATTAAAAGTTAAGGATCAATCTCAAGAGAGAATCGAAAGTAAAGGACCGACCTCGAAGGGAAAGGAATCAGAAGTTAAGGACTGATTCCAAAATGAGAATTGAAAGTTAAGGATCAATCTCAAAAAGAGAGTTAAAAGTTAAAGACCGACCTCGAAGGGAAACGAATCAAAAGTTAAGGATTGATTCTAAAATGAGAATTGAAAGTTAAGGATGAATCTCATGGGAGAGTCGGACATTAAGGACCGACCTTAAAGGGAAAGGAATCAGAAGTTAAGAATTGATTCCAAAAAAAGAATTTAAAGTTATTGATCAATCTCAAAAGGTAGTCGAAAGTTAAGGAAACACCACAAAGGAAAGGAATCAAAAGTTAAAGACTGATTTCAAAATGAGAATTGAAAGTTATGGATCAATCTTAAGAGAGAGTCAGAAGTTAAGGACCGACCTTCAAGGGAAAGGAATCAAAAGTTAAGGACTAATTCCAAATTGAGAATTGAAAGTTATGGATCAATCTTAAGAGAGAGTCAGAAGTTAAGGACCGACCTTCAAGGGAAAGGAATCAAAAGTTAAGGACTAATTCCAAATTGAGAATTGAAAGTTATGGATCAATCTCAAGAGAGAGTCGGAAGTTAAGAGCCAACCTCGAATGGAAAAGAATCAGAAGTAAAGGACTGATTCCAAAATGAGAACTGAAAGTTAAGAATCAATCTCAAGGGAGAGTCCAAAGTTAAGGACCGACCTCGAAGGGAAAGGAATCAAAAGTTAAGCACTGATTCCAAAATGAGAATTGAAAGTTAAGGATGAATCTCAAGAGAAATTCAAAAATTAAGCACCAACCTCGAATAGAAAGGAATCAGAAGTTAAGGATTGATTTTAAAATGAGAATTGAATTTTAAGGATCAATCTATGAAAGGGAGTCGGAAGTTATGGACCATCCTTGAAGGAAAACTAATCAGAAGTTAAGGACTGATTCCAAAATGAGAACTGAAAGTTAGGGATCAATCTCAAGTGAGAGTCAGAAGTTAAGGACTGATTCCAAACGGAAAGGAAACAGAAGTTAAAGACTGATTCCAAAATGAAAATTGAAAGTTAAAGATCATTCTCAAGAGTGAGTCAAAAGTCAAGGCCCGACCTCGAAGGGAAAGGAATCAAAAGTTAAGGACTGATTTCAAAATGAGAATTGAATGTTAAGGATGAATCTCAAGAGAGAGTCGAAAGTTAAGAACCAACCTCAAAGGGAAATGAAACAGAAGTTAAGGACTAATTTCAAAATTAGAATTAAATGTCAAGGATCAATCTCAAGAGAGAGTCAAAAGTCAAGGACCGACCTTGAAGGGAAAGGAATCTAAAGTTATGGACTGATTCCAAAATGAGAATTGAAAGTTAAAGAGGAATCTCAAGAGAGAGTTGGAAGTTAAGGACCAACCTCAAAGGGAAAGGAACCAGAAGTTAAGGACTGATTCCAAAATGAGAATTAAAAGTTAAGGATCAATCTCAAGGGAGAGTCAAATGTCAAGAACCGACCTCGAAGAGAAAGGAATCAAAAGTTAAGGATTGATTCTAAAATGAGAATTGAAAGTTAAGGATGAATCTCAAGAGATAGTCAGGCATTATGGACCAACCTAAAAAGGAAAGGTGTCAGAAGTTAAGGACTGATTCCAAAATGAGAATTGAAAGTTAATGATCAATCTCAAAAGGTAGTCAAATGTTAAGGAACAACCACAAAGGGAAAGGAATCAGAAGTTAAGGACTGATTCCAAAATGAGAATTGAATGTTAAGGATCAATCTCAAGAGAGAGTCAGTAGTTAAGGACCGACCTCGAAAGGAAGGGAACCTGAAGTTAAGGATAGATTCTAAAATGAGAATTGAAAGTTAAGGATCAATATCAAGAAGAGAGTTAGAGGTTAAGGAACGACCTCGAAGGGAAAGGAATAAAAAGGTAAGGACTGATTCCAAAATGAGAATTTAAAGTTAAGGATTAATCATAAGAGAGAGTCAAAATTCAAGGACCGACGTCGAAGGGAAAGGAATCAAAAGTTAAGGACTGATTCCAAAATGAGAATTGAATGTTAAGGATGAAGCTCAAGAGAGAGTCCAAAGTTAAGGACCAGCCTCAAAGGGAAAGGAAACAGAAGTTAAGTACTGATTCCAAAATTATAATTGAAAGTTAAGGATCAGTCTCAAGGGAGAGTCGTAAGTCAAGGACCGACCTCGAAACAAAAGGAATGAAAAGTTAAGGACTGATAGCAAAATGAGAATTGAAAGTTAAGGATGAATATCAAGAGAGAGTCGGAAGTTAAGGACCAACCTCAAAAGGAAAGAAAATAGAAGTTAAGGAGTGATTCAAAAATTAGAATTGAAAGTTAATGATCAATCTCAAAAGGTAGTTGAAAGTTAAGTTAGGACCTCAAAGGGAAAGGAATCAGAAGTTAAGGACTGATTCCAAAATGACAATTGAAAGTTAGTGATCAATCTCAAGAGAGGGTCAGAAGTTCAGGACTGACCTCGAAAGGAAAGGAATCAGAAGTTAAGGACTGATTCCAAAATAAGAATTGAAAGTTATGGATCAATCTCAAGAAGAGACTTAGAGGTTAAGGACCGACCTCGAAGGGAAAGGAATAAAAAGGTAAGGCTGATTCCAAAATGAGAATTGAAAGTTAAGGATCAATCTCAAGAGAGAGGCGAAAGTCAAGGACCGACCTCGAAGGGAAAGGAATAAAAAGTTAAGGATGAATCTCAAGAGAGAGTCGGACATTAAGGAACGACATCAAAGGGAAAGGAATCAGAAGTTAAGGAATGATTCCAAAATGAGAATTGAAAGTTTATGATCAATCTCAAAAGGTAGTCGGAAGTTAAGGAACAACCTCAAAGGGAAAGGAATCAGAAGTTAAGGACTGATTCAAAAATGAGAATTGAAAGTTAAGGATCAATCTCAAGAGAGAGTCAGAATTTAAAGACCGGCCTCGAAAGGAAAGGAATCAAAAGTTAAGGACTGATTCCAAAATGAGAATTGAAAGTGAAGGATCAATCTCAATAAGTGACTTGAAGGTTAAGGACCGACCTCAAAGGGAAAGGAATAAAAAGGTCATGACTGATTCCAAAATGAGATTTGAAAGTTAAGGATCAATCTCAAGAGAGAGTTGAAAGTCAAGGACCGAGCTCGAAGGGAAAGGAATAAAAAGGTAAGGACTGATTCCAAAATGCTGATTCCAAAATGAGAATTGAAAGTTAAGGATGAAGCTCAAGAGAGAGTCAAAAGTTAGGGACCAACCTCAACGGGAAAGGTAAGAAAAGTTAAGAACAGATTCCAAAATGATAATAGAAAGTTACAAATTAGACTCAAGAGAGTGTCGAAAGTCAAGGACCAATCTTGAAGGGAAAGGAATCAAAAGTTAAGGACTGATTCTAAAATGACAATTAAAAGTTATGGATGAATCTCAAGAGAGAGTCGGACATTAAGGACCAACCTCAAAGGGAAAGGAATAAGAAGTTAAGGACTGATTCCAAAATGAGAATTTAAAGTTAATGATCAATCTCAAAAGGTAGTCGGAAGTTAAGGAACGACCACAAAGGGAAAGGAACCAGAAGTGAGGGATTGATTCCAAAATGAAAATTGAAGGTTAAGGATCAATCTCAAGTGAGAGTCAGAAGTTAAGGACCGACCTCGAAAGGAAAGGAATCAGAATTTAAAGGCTGATTCCAAAATGAGAATTGAAAGTTAAGGATCAATCTCAAGAAGAGACTTAGAGGTTAACGACTGACCTTGAAGGGAAAGGAATCAGAATTTAAGTACTGATTCCAAAATGAGAATTTAAATTTATGAAGTGTTTGTGGTGTTGAACTCATAGATATGTGTTATGTGAAATGTTGACATTGTTGAGGAAGATATGTGAAAATTATTGAGATTTTGTGTACAATGTGAAATTTCACATAGATTGGAAGAGTTAATGTAGACAAGGATAGTCGTACGTGCGAGCAAAGAGTAAGAGACCTCGAAATTGAGAGAATCGACTCAACAGATTTATTTTCTTTTCTTATTTTTTTATCGTGTTTAATTTTCAAAATATGTTTTTCAAATTTTAATATTTTTTGTGGGTTGATTAATTTTTAAAAGAGTGTTTTATTTTAATTTTATTATTAAGTTTTTATTGTTTTTTTCTTTGTTCATTGTAATCTCGAACCAACTTATGATCCATCGCTCTTATCCATCGCACCAAAAACGGCAATTGAACAAACAGACAAAATTATAAAAAGGATTTCATTAATCTGATCTAATAAATGTTACAGATTGAGTGTAGGCTAAAGCCTCAAAAAGTACAATATGCTATATGCATCAAAGTACATCAAAAAATGTTCCATGTCAAGTACATATCATAAGCTGAGCATGTCTGATGCAAATCATATCTACTGTAATGGAAATGAAGTTAAACGGAAAGGAATCCTCTGAATGTCTGTCCCTAGTGTGAAACACCTGATCGAGCAAACCTTCTAAGCCACACTCTAGAATAAGAGTTCCCTTTGCATGTAATTAGAGGTGCAACCCTCTCTTAGCTTGTACAACAGTAGTTCTTCCAACTCTGGATCTGGTTAAAATCCATATGGAATTTTTCTATTATCCATTCGTTGAAATGTCACAGACACCCTACGGTGTCGTGCCTTTGGAATACAGTGTTTGGCAATGTCTGTTCAGTTCCCTTTAAGGACTAGCACTGCACAAACTGGTAGTGGAATTTCCAGGGACCCTCTGAATTCACCAGGGCCAATGACATCTATTTCTTTTCTGAAGAGAAAATTATTTTTTCTCATGAATGAGATCGTGCATAAAAGTCTTACAAAGTCATGATGGTTAATGACTGGAGGTAAGCAGCCTTTTTCATCATATATGTTGATAATACAGTTGTTATGAATACAGCTAGCTGGCAGTATGCTCCATTAGACCATTCTTTTAATCATCCATTTTATCATTGGAGGTAAAGGATCCGCCTGATCATGTCTGAGAATCCTAGGAGGGTTTCTTTGTCTATCGTTGGTGAAGTTGTAACAGTAGCCGCACTAGATAGTGATCCTCCCCTTTCCTCACATCCACTTTCTTGGCTCGGAATAGGTTCTTTCCATAAGCAAGTCTGCTCAACCTAAATCTCTCAAATAAAAAATTACAGTGGAGAATTCTTTGTTCATCGCTCTCGGAGAAGACTTTGGTGTATAATTCCAACCTATCTAATATGTTGATCAACCTACCTTGCACTTCTTCATAGAATTCAAAGTCTGATGGCAACTTTATATATGCTTAAAAATACAAGAGTTTGATACTGCCGCTAGAAGATTTAAATACCCGGCAACGGCGCCAAAAACTTAACGGCAACTTTATATATGCTTAAAAATACAAGAATTTGATACTGCTGCTAGAATATTTAAATCCCTGACAACGGCGCCAAGAACTTGACAACGGTTATAGATTTGAAAAAGATGTGTATAAAATATTCAATAATTACAAAGTCACAATTATCAATGCAAGTATACGTATCGCTCAAGTAATACAGGGCTCTAATGGAGTCCTGGATATCGATTCCACAAGGAGTGATATTAGAGGCTACGAACTAAGAATTTAGAAAATCAATAGTTAATCACAACAACATAGTTCAAATTCTATATTTGTCACTAATAGGTAATTAAAATAAAAACTTAATTTTAATAAACTCTCAATCAACTAATTCTACTAATAAAGTTTCTAATATGAAGTTCAATATATAAGAGAACATTCTTCTCCTAATCAAGAAATTTAAGTGAATGGATAAATTGAATCAGTTCAAATTGTATTGTGTCAAAAAGGAGCATACCTATTCTTTACCCTTTGGATCAGGCATAAAGAACATTGACTAATCCTATGCTTGGTTGTTGAATCTACGGCTAGGTTGGGAGGATACCGGCTCTCACTTCGGAGCTCCCACGTTCCCCTAGCCTGAGGGCTAACATCTGCACTTCAGCATTCAAATGATAGGACTGAATTGAGGATTTTAGTCTACAACAACAACAACAAAGCCTTAATCCCACTACGTGGGGTCAACTACATGAATCCTTTTTCTCTATTGCGTCCTATTTAGTGTCATATTTTCATTTAGTTCTAGTAAATTAAGATCATTTTTAATACAATAAGAAAGACAGAGAAAACTACTCAGAACTCATGGACAAGATACGACAAAACTTGGAATTTATATATAAAAGTAAAGTCATACAAACTTCAATAAGTAAATACCAATTATCTCTAATTCCTCCCCAAGCAAACTCCTCGAAGTTCCTCTGAATCTATTCCTTTCTTTGGAGTACACAAAATTCTCTTTCGAAGTGGCAAGGAGGAAGAAATCTCCCACTTTCCTTCCACACTTACAATCTCTCAAAGAATTCGTCCAATACTAACCACTCTACACACTCTAAGGGGCACCAAAAAAAATAAAAACTCAACGGACACCCCACTCTTTCGGCCTCCAAATGTTTCTCTTAAAGTTATAGAAGAGTTTTCAAGAGTTGGCCAAGCATCCCTTCAAAAATAATCCACATTCAATGAATCTGTTAAGAGAACCGACGTGCTTACGTGCTTGCTATCGGCGGCCTCGATGGCGCTGTCGGCGGCCTTCTAGAATATTTAATTCTAGACTCTCAGGACAAACCCACCGTCGGCGCCTGCCGTCGGCGCTCAAGATCAAATCTTCATATTTTGGTCCTTTTTGCTCCAAATTTGTTCTTTTGTGCATCTTTTTGCTCCCATGACCATAATTCAATATACCTGCAACAAAACATCAAAAATACCTTTTTTTAAATTGCAATATCATCAAAATCAGTGTAAAATATATATGAAAATCTTAACATATTTTTCTTTGGTCAAAGTCCCTTTCGCTTACCTTTCTCATCTTGTAGTATTCTACGGTACTGATGATCAGTGGCTGTTGGGGATGTTCCCTCATTTCAGCACTGATGGGAATTCAGGCCGGTGCTGTCTCTATCTGCAGTAGAATGTATGACTCTACGTCTGACGAGATATATGGCTTTGTACCCAACGGGACATATGGTTCTACATCCATCAAGTAATTAGCGGTTTGAAATCCATCATCAGAGGATACATATTTCTCTAAAGTACTGTAGCGCTCCAGATGGAGGCCATTGCAGTTCGGGCACTCCACGAATACCCCTGTGACTAACGTACGTGCAGGTATCTCGGCATTGCAGGTCGAGCAACCCGTACAAAGAACATCTGAAGCTGGTAGTATTTCCGGCTCTAGTAGTATTTCAGTATTTCCGGCTCTATAACAAATCCTGATTCATCATCTGTAGCAGGCAGGCTGGAAGAGGTCTCTCTCATACCCGGATCATAAATATTCCCTTTAGGTATAGGGGTGAGCAAGTTCTCTACCTCTTTCTGGCGCTTCCTCTCCTCACGTAAGAAAGCCCTATATTTTCGACGCCTAGCATTTTTGCGTTGCGTACCCCATTGTGGTGCATCTGGAAGTTTTTCATTATTAGCAGCGAATAGGCCTCTGGTCGGTGTAGCTATCTTGGACTGTAGGCAACTGGTCCCCTTCATCAGGTCTTGTTGTACTATTACATTTTTCCCTTTTTGTGAGGAACTATTTCCGGTGTCGAACCTTAGTAGTGAAGGTAGCCCTTCATTTTCTTGATGGCTAACCACGTCCATCAAGGGACCCTCATAGTCCATGTCGAGTTGACTAAACTCCATGTCAAAGTTAATGGTGTTGCCTTGTGGCGCCCTTTCATCATTGAGTGTGAGGTTTCACCCATCTTTAAATACAAAGATTAGCCTCTGGCATGACATTTCTCTGCAGACGATAGGAAAAATGTCGGTGAGCTGAAACTTAGTGTGAAAAAAGAACAAAATAAAGTATTTATTAAAGAAAATTTGTAGTTTACATTTTTCAGAAAACCATTTATTTATGTATATGTTTCGTTTAATTTTGTAGAGTATCAAGTTTAAAAAAGAAAATTGAAATTTATAATTTCAAAAATCTTCATTATGTTGAGGTTAATTTTATTACAAAATTTTGGAGTCAGTCACAAACATTTGGCCATATAGATAACCCCAGAACAATTTAAATTTCAAATAAAGCAATGTGAAGCAATGTCAAGTTGCATAGTATGTCTTCAGTTATCTCCGTTGATTGGCAGCATGGGTCTTTCACCTCAAAAATCCAGTAATTAGTAGGCTTCTCCTGCGTAGACCTTTTCTATGACAAATGGTCCCTCCCAAGTTGGCTCAAAATTTTCACCTATCTTGCAGTGTGCAAGAATGGGTCTTTTGAGCACGAGGACAAGGTCACCAACTTTGAATGTCCTTAGGCAGACTAATTTGTCATGAGCTTGTACCATCTTTGCCTGGTAAATTTACAAATGTTGATGTGCTTCAAGAAGTTTTCCCTTAAGACTCTATAATTCTTCAAGTCTGAGTTTTACACTTTCTTCTATTGTAAGTTGGTTGGTGATAGTGACTCTAAGTTATGGCATATGAATTTCTAATGGTACTATGACCTCGGACCCGTACACGAGCATGTAGGGTGTGCATTGAGTGGGAGTTCTGAACATTATCTGGTAGGCTCACAAAGCTTTTAGTAACTTGTTGTGCCAGTCTGTTTTGTTTTCGTCCAGTGTTTTCTTTAAAATTTGTACCAATGTCTAGTTAAGGGCTTCAGTTCATGTAGGGTGTGCATTGAGTGGGAGTTCTGAACATTATCTGGTAGGCTCACAAAGCTTTTAGTAACTTGTTGTGCCAATCTGTTTTGTTCCTCTCTTTTGTTTTCATCCAGTATTTTATTTAAAATATGTACCAACCTCTTGTTGAAGGCCATAACCAAACCATTTTCCCTAGGATAGTAAATTTTAGAGTATTTCCAATCTATCCCGTATCGTTTGATGAACTTATTGATTTTGGTGCTTTTAAAGGCTGTCCCATTGTCGGAAATTATACTTTGCGGTGCTCCAAAATGGTAGACGATTTGCCTTTTGAAGAATTAAGGACGTACTCTGCCATAACCTCTCGTAACGGTACTGCCTCTGCCCATTTGCAGAAATAATCTGTAGCAGCAAGTATAAATATGTGTCCTTTGGAGGATGGAGGGCCTATTAAACCTATTATGTCTGTGCCCCAACACTCAAATGACCACGAGGCGGTGGTTAGGTGTAGCACATTTAGAGGCTGGTGCGCAAGACCACCCAATGCACCTAGCACTGGTAACATCTTCCTGTTGTATCTATGTAGTCAGGCATCATTGCTGGCCAATAATATCCGAGTCTTTTGATCTTCAGTTTCATCTTCGGCCCTGATTGGTGAACGCCACACAATCTGGCATGTAATTCTTTAACAATATTTTGTGCTTCTATTTTGCTTGAACATCATAGCCACATCTGGTCGAACGATCTCCTATAGAGGACGTCACCTACTAGAGCATATGACATAGCCCTTTTGGTAATGTGATGTGCCTCAGACTTGTCCTCTAGCAGCTTTCCAGTTTACAAATATTCTATTAATGGCTTGCGCTAATCTTCATTGATATCCACAATCAAATTTATTGTTTCATCTTCTTTTTGGTGCTTATGTAAAGTTTCAAAGTTGATCTGAAATAAAGCTTATCTTCCTTATATTGTGACATCAATGGAATCCTCCAAGGGACATGCCAGTTCTTTTGCGAGTTTTGTCAGAGCGTCAGCTTGGGAATTATCTCCCCTAGGAATCTGATAGAAATTCATGTTGGGAATATGTTCTAGTAGCTTGATCGTGTACTTATGGTATTTTTCTAATCTCGATTTCAAAATCTTGTATTGTCCGACAACTTGCTAGATGACGAGATGTGAGTCACCATCGATGAAAATGTCTATTATGTCCATCGAGATTGCCAACTCTAGTCCAGTGATTAAGGCTTCTTATTCTGCTAAGTTTTTGGTACATGACCCTGTCAGGTGGTATGAGAACCTCAACATACTCTTATCTGGTGTGATAAAGATCAAACCAATACCTGCTTTGCCTTGTATAATTATGTCTGATCCTTTGTCTTTTCTGGCAGATGAAGCTCCATTAAAGTACATTTCCCATCATTTCGCACTGGAGAATTCCATTTGTAGTATCTTCTCATCTGATAGTTCATCATTAAGAGGGGACCTAGCTGGAACTGGGTGAGCGGCGATAAAGTCTGCCAAAATCTCTCCCTTGATAACACAGGGGGGAGTAAAAGTTATAGCAAACTGCAATAAAATCATTGACCATCTTGCTAGATATCCAGAGAGTGTTGGTTGGGTAATCAAATATTGCAATGGATTAACCTTTAAAATTAGGGAAATTTTTTGAGAAAGCATGTAATTTCTACGCTTTTGGACAGTGAAAATAAAAGCTAGACAATGCTTCTGAATAGGTGGATACCTTATCTCCGTCCATATTAGGCAGCAACTCAAGTAGTAGAGTGGCTTTTCTTTACCCTCGTCATTCACTTGGGCTAAGAGGGCTCCAAGAGTGTGGTCCAAGGCCGCAGTATAAAGTATCAAAGGTTTTCTTAGGATAGGGGCTACCAAGAAAAGAGGTGTCATTGAATATTTCTTAACGTTCTCAAATGTCTGATGGCATTTCTCTTCCCAAATGAATTTAGCATTTTTTTTAACTAATGCCGAGAAGGGCTGACATTTACCTTAGAGATTATAAATAAAGCGTCTCAAATATGTCAACTTTTCTTGGAAGGAACGTAGTTGTTTCAAGGTTTTGGTTGGAGGCATTTCCAAGATAGCTTTAATCTTATCTAGCTCGACCTCGATTCCCCAATGATGGACAACGAATCCTAGAAATTTCTCAGAGGAAACGCCAAATGTGCACTTTAAGGTATTCATTTTAAGGTCATATTCATTTTAAGGTCATATCATTATTTTAAGGTCATATCATTGTAACCGTTCGAGCACGATCCTCAAATCATACAAATGGTCTATTTTTCACTTGCTTTTGATGATCAAATCATTCATGTGATATTCCACTTAATTGTGAATGAGGTTGGCAAAAATCTTCATCATTGCATGTTGATATGTTGCTCTAACATTTTTTTCACTAAATGGCATTACTGTGTAGCAAAAAATTTTGATCGGTGTTTGGAAGAATGTAAGTGTTGCATCTTAGGGAGCCATATTGACTTGATTGTATCCCAACGATCCGTCCATATAGGAGAAAATTTCATGTGTCAAAGAAATGTCCACCATCATTTCTGGTATCGGTAATGGGAATTCATCTTTTGGACACGCTTTGTTCAAATCCCTGAAGTCGACACAATCACGGGTTTGCCCATTTTTCTTCTTGACTGGAACAATGTTTGCGAACCATGTGGGGCATTTCTCTTCTTTCACAAAGTTAGCATCTATTAATTTCTTCACCTCAGCGATGAATTGTTGCTCTATTTCGAGGTGCATTCTTCTTAGAGCTTGTTTTATTGAGGTTATATTCTTGTCCACCCTGAGTTTATGAATTGCAATCTCTACTGACAGTTCTGACATCTCATCATATCTCCTTGCAAAGCAATCCTTGAATTATGTTTACAATCTAATTAATTGCAGAGATTCTTCATCATTGAGTAGAGAACTTATAAATGTAGGTCGGGGTTTCTCTTCAGTCTCAAGGTTAATTTCCTTTAATTCATTAATAGTGGATTTAATTTCCTCCTCAAATTCTGGCGGAACATCTTCTATTAGCTGATCAGTAGAGTCATTCTCTATATCGAGGCAATCCTCTTCCAATTCACCAGTAACAACCATACAAAATTTTGAGTCATTGATTGGTCCTACTGTACCAAATCTGAGACCCTCTTTCGAGTTTGGAGTTCGACTTTTAACATTCCATAATTTTTTAAAAAGTTGTAATTTATCTTTCGGCATTCATTTTGGTAAATGCCCATATTAAATTAACTTTTGAAAGCAAGGTAAAAAGTAACCAAAAGGCAATTCCATTAATTCATTAGGATCATCATCCATGTTTATATGATTTTCAAGATTAATAGAGGTAGAAGCATGATAAGACTTGATCGACTTTGAACCAGCGCTACAGACTTCCTTGACCTCTAAACTCTTGACCTTTTGAGGGAGAATCAGAGTAAGGGTCATTTTGTTCACATAGTAGTTTATCCAATCATACATCATCTCGAATTTGTTGTGTTGTGTATCTTCTAAAGATATCTCGTACTAAGGTTTCTTTTGTTTTGTCATCATTATTTCATCTTTGAAACTGTCTTCATCACCAATGTTGATGGTTGGCCTAATCCGTTCAACAATTAAGTTGGTTTTTCCTCGTCCACGTCCTCAACCACGACCTCGGGTGCGTGAACTAAAAGAACCTCCACAAACTTGTTGCAAAAGAGTGGTAGAAGATCGTTGAAGCAAAGTTGAATGGCCTCCTCTTTGTAATTTTTTTGAATTTTTTACTTTTATTTGTTACAATTTTTTGAGGGAAGACTGTTTCCTTTGGATTCGCGTAGTAGGCAACATCTTTATGAATACCAACTTCAGCACTTAAAATGGTTGTAGATTTCCTTTGATGTAATGCACTTTTCCTTCTTTATAATACTTAATGCACTGGTGTAGAGACGATGGAACCACATTGTGTTTGTGAATCCACGGTCGACTAAATAGAGCATTGAAATAGGTCTCAGCATCGATGATATGAAACTTTGCGGTTGTTACTAGTTCTCCAACCTTCATAAGAAATGTAATCGATCGAACAGCTCTCTCTCCATTTTGGTTGAATCCTCTTAGCATCATTTTATCTGTTGTATGCGCCTGAGCTTCGATGTCCAAATAGGATAATGTCCATAGACTCATCCAGTTGAGGTATGCTTTAGGATCTACAAAAACTCTAGACAACACAAATTTACCAATGTTAACGGAGATGTAGAGTGGTAGGTTGTGGTCGGCAGTACCAAGCAACAAATCTTCATCTGTGAAGGTTACCCCATGCTATTCTTTCAACGAGCAAACTTCATCCGAGGATGTGTTGGCCGACTGGGCTAAGCAAATCTCTTGGTCAAACAAAGTTGTAACCAGAGACTCTCTCATCTCTTTTGACAGCATCAGTGCATCGTAGATGCTTAATCTGATCGGCAACTTCCTAAGATGAGCTAGCAAGTTGTAGTCCACTTTGTATGATCCTCCAATTTTTTCTTGGTTATTTGGTTGTTCCACTAGTGGAGGTGGAGGTAGTTCTTCGTGAGTTACTCTTTATTTCACTTTATATGCCGGAGCTATTCTTGGGGGTAACACTCTCCCACTCCTCAAGTTCACCTCTGTAATTTCATTTTTTTAAGATTCTATTATTGAATCTTCCAGTGTTTCTTCTTTGTCAAAAAGATCTAGGTTGATGGAAAGTGGTGCACCATGGTGCTCGAGAATTGGTTCCTCAGTCCCGGTGCTGTCGTAAGCGGTATCATCGATGCCCTCTTTGGTCTTGTTAGTGAGTTCATTAGACTTGAGTACAATTTGAGGATCATTTTAAGAATCAAGATTGAGGCTAGATTGGTCAAAATCAGTTACTTTATCACTAGGAATAGTTAAAACGTAGCTGAAATCACAATCATTATATTCATAAGACCCCGAAGAGGTGAGAAGATAATCATATAAAGTTAGGGGTTCGAGGATTTTCTTCCCCGAATTTGAAAAAACTAATCTAGTAGAGGCAGCCCTTATCCAACCCCACATGCTATCAGTCTTTGTAATGGTGTTCTTCTTCTTCTTTGTCTTCAACGATCACGAATCTCCTGGTGAAATCTGTCTCAGGTTCGATAGGCTGAAGACTCTGAACGGAGGCTTATTTTGTTGTGTTCTAGATTTGATTCAATATTTTCTTGGATGATTTGCTCCAAACTATATTCCATCCATCTTTTCCAGCATATGCATAAGATTGTTTTGATAAATATTGTATTTGTTTTAGGACCCTCTTGAACTCATCCCAAGTCATACTCCATCCATCTTCTCCAGTATATGGATCAATCGGAGAGATTGGCTCAGCTAAAACCATTTTTATGGAACCTTTTAAGGTTCTTTTAAATATTTTTTCAGGATCGTTATATTCCCTTCTTTTAGATTCTTCTCAAGCCAATCCTTAAATATGAAACATTCCCTTACTCAAGCCAATCCTTAAATATGAAACATTCTTCTATAGTGTGCCCAAGCAATCGATGGTATGGGCAATAATTTGGTTGATCTTTCTTATCGATCTCTTCGGACGTCTTTGGATCTGGTAGTTTAAACTTAGGCTTCTTCATCAAACTTTTGAACATTTTGGATAGGACTTCATCTTTGAAAGAATACACCATTTTATGTCGTTCTACCAAAGATATTCTCTTATTCCCTGTTTGAGGTGATCCTTCTTGACGCGGTCGCTGGTTAGATTGGCTACTCTGTTTCTGAGAATGCTGTGATGAAGATTGGCGAGGATTTTCTGGTAAATATTCATTGTTTCCTTCCCTTTATTGACAGTCGCTACTGTTCCTGACTTCTTTTTAGATACTCTGGTTGCCTTTAATTTCTCGTGAGAATCCATATGGTTGATTTCTTCTTAAAGGCTGCTAGCCTTGGTAAGTATCTTCTCGAAGGATTTGATGGTGAGTCCCTTGGGCATGAAAGCTACTAGCCCATGAATGCTTCCGAGTAAGATCTCAGTTGCGTGGTGTTTCTGTAGCTGAGGTTCACACTTGGTTCTGAGGTTCACACTTCATGTTAAGGTTTCTCCACCTCAAGATGTAATCCACTAAAGTCTTATTGGGCTTTTGTTTTTCCATCATGAGCTCTCCTATAGAGACATGGTGTTGCGCTCAGGCAAATCTTTTCACAAGTAATTGTTCTAACTCGGCAAATTTCTTAATTGATTCGTTGAACAAATCATCATACCAATCGAAAGCAATCCCTGACAGGTTGCTGACAAAGTGTTGGAAGAGTAAAGCTTTGTTACTCCTCGTGTTGCCACAATTGGCTCAAAAATGTGTTTACTCCTCGTGTTGCCACAATTGGCTCGAAAATGTGTGATATGTTGTTTAGTATTTCTAGTCCCATTAAATATCTTAAATTTTGGGGTCACGAAACCCTTGGGTAAGGGTACAACATCAAATTCTTTTGAGTAAGGTATACTCTTTAAAATTAATGCACCATCCTTAGATTGCGTTAAGGCCTCCCGAACTTGCTCGACCATTTGCTTAATTTTTTTTCTCAGGCATGGTGCTCGATCGAGGATCCTTCTTTGGTTGCTCGTCTCTGCTTATTTAGGCGACTTCTCTTCTTTCAACTGTAATATGTATAATTTTTGGTTCGTTGACCTCTGGAGAAGCTAACTATGGGGGTTGAGATTGTCCTTGAATTGTGGCCATACCAGTCATCGATGCAGCCATCTCTTCTATCCATTTCTACAACTGTCTGACTTGCTCATCCCTTAGGAAGATAGCCCTATGCAGCTCATCTACAACATTCTCTTCAATGAGAGGTTGAGCCTCGCGCGCAGTTGTAGTGGCTCTAGTTTCAATGTCATTGACATCCATGAAATCTTCTTAGAGGTAATCATTATAAAAAAAATCTTCATCATCATCAATGGAGACTCCATGTTCTATAGCCAACTCGGAAATCTTGACTCTGAGCTTTTTAACTTTTTTTTCAATTATTGATTCTTAAATTGCATTAAAATCTAGAGGACCTTACTGGACCTCCTCCTCTTGTTCTTTCATCTCACTGGCAATTGCTGCGACAACGTCAGATACTTTGGACCCTTACCTCATTCCACAGTCTTGCCCTACGGGCTCACTAGACTGTATCGATACAACGACCTTGGATACCCACACTGTCTTCTTTGATGGTAATGTTTTGAGATAAAGTGTCTCAACAGAAACATCGGTATGTCGAAGAGAAGTATGCTCCCATGGTGCAGACCGACTACAATACTGGGTAATTTCTTCATCTTTTCCTTTGAAACTTTAAGAATATCGTTGTAATGTGCGATCTATAGAAATCTTGGACCCAGTCGTGACTTGACTGGTCAACGACCTACGGTCCGGGTGACGGTAGAATCGGTGGAAACTATGGCGGTATCAACTCTACTCCCTAAGTGGAACCAAATAGGAATACAAGCAAGCAAAGCTTTAGTTGATTCTGAGATCATCTGGCGGATTTGACGTCCCTTAAGATTTCTTTCTTTATGCGAGGGGATACTGCATGTCTCACTCGTTTGAGTAGTTCAGTAACTAAATAACCTTCATTGGCAGCTAGCCTCTTGAAAACTGAACTGACTCGGAACATAAGAGTGGACTTCTTTCTCTTCTCATCATGTTCATGAAGTGATGGCAAAGTAACAGTAATTTTCTGGATACTTTTGTACCCATTAGTACCCATTAAAGGATGGAATTTACTTCCTCGCAAAAGTGGATAAGTTTCTAGTAATTCTGACTCATCCAGGTGAGGATCTTCATCAACGGGTATATTCTTAGGAGCCTGGGCTTTAGCAGCTCTCCGAACCCTCCTGTTGCATTTCCTCTTTTAAGTTCGGGTTAGCATCGTAGTTCTCAAACTCGATCCAATTTGGAACACTAATGGTGGGACAGTGAATCCTTCAGTTAGATCTTTAATAATCATAAGCTCTTTTCCCTTAGTAGTAGTGGGAACAACAGGCTTGGTTGGTGTCATGGCGACAGCAGTAGTATTAGCCTTCTTAAAAGAAGGGAAGTCCTAAAGGCAGTTCAGGTTGAATTTAGCTGACGACTCCTGAACCTCCAGAGCGACAAATTTCATTATGACAAATGGGGCCTTCCCGAGGATAACCTCGAGGTCTTCAAATCTTGCTCCAAACTTAATGGTAGGAGCAACATTGTGCTCTTCATGGTTTGTCGGTAAGTTGCAGGAAAAAGTTTGCGTTGGGCACGCCATTGCAGCAGCTTCAAAATAGAAAGCTCTTGGGTTAGCTATTTGGCTAAAACCTCATAACCTTAGTGCGACCACTAATTATTAATAGAGGTTGATCTGTAGATCCGGTATGTCTTTATGTAATTTTTTTGGGAGTTTAAAACTTTTAATGAAAGTAGTTTTTTGTAAATGTATAAACATTTAATTTATATAAGGAAATTTTAAAGCGCGCGCAGCACGACATAAATTTGATTTAATTTGTAAAATAGCAAATCAAACTCGAAAAGAAGATGTGCAGTGTTTAGAACCCAATGCGAGACCCATTTTTTTCATACAAGGTGGAACTAGTCCACCAACACACCTATTGGGGTCCGACCCCACATGAAGATTAAAAAGTCCTTAATGGCCTCCAAAACCCCTCTGTTCAGACGTGGTTGAACAGACGGTCCTGAAGTCCAAAGAGTTGACCGTACTTTCCTAAGACAGAAATGGGTAAAGTATGTCAACAAAAGAAGGGTCATTTGGTCCATGAGGTCCATGAGGGACATGAACACATTACCAATGTATGAAAATAAGATTCTCTAATTTAAATGGATAGAGAAGCTCAACCCCACCGGAGTCTCCAAAAGCTCCCTAAAAGCTATCGACACTAAAAAGTTGAGGAGTTGCCCGTTGGAAGCTATCGGCTGCCAGAATCGAAATCTCGTTGCCCACTTTGGAAGGGAAATTTAATTTACATATAAATTTAAGTTTAGAAAAATATGAAATCAAACTGACCCCATATTTTTCATAGTTTAAATGAAAGAGCGTCATACCTCAAACCCTGTATCTATCCCAAAGAATAAACACAAGACTTGAGGATGAGGCTCGATCAAATAAACTAAGAAATATATGACATCCATTTGGTCTGTGAAACCATTTTATTTGCCGACAATTTCTTCTATTTAATATGAAACATTAAATAGGGTTTATATTAAGCTGGGTTCGGACAAGCTTCCTATAAGGGCAAGCCCTATAGTTAATTACATCTTAGACAAATGAAGTCACTTAAGAAAACTCTCGATAAAAATCAGGAAATATTATCTTCAAGGAGTTCAAAATGATAGGACTTTTCAATGAAATCAGACAAACAAAATGTGAAAAGGGATTGGTTCAACTTTGGAACATTTTATTTTTGGAATCCAAAGGAGGAAGAACTAGGGGATGTCATAGATCCAAAGGAGAACCTCAGTGACATCCAAGTCTATCCTATTGTTTGGGTTCAGTTTTGAAGAGAAATTATTTGAATGTTTCATCCTACTAATTTTATTAGTTAGAGATTACATTTATGTGAAATTATTACACAAATAGCTTGGAAGATGTGAGGATTTAGTTGGAAGATGTGAGGATTTAGTTCGTGACAAACAACAACCTCAGAATCCTAAGACGAGTTGGGGCTTATATTGTACAACAGAGTGGTATAAAGGCCTAAAGCTAAGGTGAGGATTTATGTTGAAAAAGAAAACAACCTTGAAGTCTGATGACAATGGTTATTGAGCTCTAAGGAAGGAATGGTTTAGCTGCCGAAGACGGGTTTTACTGTTGGAGATGGCCATGTTGCCATACATGCTAGCTCCAATCTCCTCTTCATGACGAGTTTAAGTTTTTTGGGGTGTCAAGTAATGATGTCAAATTAGGTGGCTCTATGGTTATAGTTCTTTAAATATTATGGGGAATATTAAAGTTGATTAGAGTGACACAAGTTAGGATCCCACGAATCCCTCGTTCTTACACCACTACTTTCTATCGGATTTACTTAGTCGAAATGAATTTACTAAACTCAACTTAATGGGTTCCATACTTTCATTTAGACCGTGGGAAGCCTCGTTAGCAACTGTAGGTTACCTCCTCCGAGGGATTCTCGATCATCTGATAAAGTCATCTTAATTCAGTTGTAGTTGTTGTCTTGTGTAATGTTTGTGATTTAATTTTGAGTTTTCTTATATTTTGAATCTTGCGGAGGTGATTTTTATCTTGGTTAATTTTAATTTTGGTTTTGGGTTTTGGTTTTGGGGCTATCCTAGCAGTTTTTGTTTTCAAGCAAGGTGACATCGTTGTTTAACATGCAAGTTTATAAGCATGAAAGTACAGTGTGGAAAGTATAGAAAAAGGATGGTACTGTAAACTGTAAAAGCGCATCTGACGTGTCTACTCGTTCCACCACCTAAAACTCAAAAATGCATGTAAGGGCATTTTTTATGAAGTGAGAAAAATAAGATTCTCGTGATCTACAAAATCTTAAATCATATCTTGGTGGGTCCCTATTTGTTTGATTAAGGATGATTTTTGTTATGCAAAACATATTAAGTTTAGTAGACCTCCGAGGTATCCAACAGGTGGGGAGAAAGAAGCAGGTCCATGCTTCCCTCTCACCGCCTGGTGAAAAGCCTCAAGCTCATTCAAACTTATTATGTTTCTTAATAATTCATCCTGTAAATATCTCCAATGCTCAATGAACATTGATGTTTAAATCTTCTCTAAGAGTAAGGTAATTATCATTTATCACTCAATTTGAAAATTATGTGAGTAAAGACCCTTAAATGGGGCAAGTTTGTATTATTAAGACATTTAGTCAATTTTGGTTTTAACTTGGGCTAGTAGTGTTTCAAAGGTGTTCAACTTTTTTATTTACATTCACTTTTCTAATCCTCATTTAACCAAATTGGAAAAAGCGAGATTGGTTTCTACGAATTAATTCCTTATGTTTTAATCATCCAAATAAGTTAATTATGATCAAAGGTTGCCCATTTCCCATTACTTGAATTAAGCCTAAATGTTAATTTTAAATTTCTAAAATTACACTTTTGCCCCTAAGGCTCAATCACTTCGTAAATCATCAAATTTAATTCAAATGACTTTAGAATTTTCATCCCACCTTACTCATGGGCCAATTAAGACATTAGAGGAGAAAATGTGATGTTTTAAAGTTTTAATTTAATATATATATTTATTTTTATGCAAGAATAGGATTTTTCAAAGAAAATTTCACAACTTGACCAAGGTAAAGCCTAATCTATTGAAATTTTTATTGAGTTAGACGTAGACCAGAGGACCACTTGGACCAAATCTCATGATTTTGTGAGCTTTATTTGAATTATTAAAATTTCTTTAAGTTCTGGAATTTTAATTTATTAGAAAATATTTTAAAAGTGGAAATTTGAGTTTTACATTTTTATTAAATCTCTCTAAGGAAAAGGAACCTAGGGAAATAAATTTTACATTTTTTTGATTTTTGTTTGAATTATTAGAATTTTTTAAGTGAAAGACTAAGGGACTCATTTTAGCCTTTTAAAATTATTTTAAGCTTTAAAAGTCAATATCTTCACTTAGAGAATTAAGAAAAAAATTCCAATTGTTCCTCAGTGATTAGGAAATAATTTATAAAATTTTCATGAATTTTATCAACTTTGTGATTTTTATTAATTTTTAATTGTTTAAATATTCAAAATAGGCTTCAAAAATGAAGTTTTTATTTTAATTAAAATTTTATTTTTAGAAAATCCCTCTAATCACAGAGAACTCCCAAAACCAATTCTTATGACTTTTTGAGAGAACTCCCAAAAGTTATTTTTTAATTATTAAAAGTCATTTTTAATGTCAAAAATATAATTTGACTTAGAAAATCAATTAGAGTTATCAAATGAGTTCCAAATGTTTTAAAATTTTTATGGGGAGTTCTCTGAATTTCAAATTAGAGTGCAGATTAAAAATCAAGTCATTTAGATGTTTATTTTTCCCAAATTAATTATCTTTGTGTTTTAGGGTTTTGTGAGATTTAAGTGCGTTCTTAATGACTTCATGCATGGAGAAATCTCCCCATGACAGAGGCAACAACATGCCAAAATATCAAGCCATGGTGAAATTTCTTCATGCATGGAGAATTAAAAGACTCAAAATAATATTTAATTAATTTAAAATAAAATATGCATCAAATAAACTTCAAACCACTTCCACATTGTTCTTATTTGTTCACTGAGCACTAGGACATTTTTATTTTATTTTTGTGATTTTTCTACACCAAGATATGATGGAGGAGATTTTACAACTTGGATCCAGAAATGGGTTAAAATTCCTTAATTTGGGGATTCCTTGGTCCACAGCATTCTTTGGTGAGATTTGCATGGTTTAGCCTAGTGCCTTAAAGGAGTTTGGTGGCTGTGGAGTCATAAAGTTGGTGGTTTTAAGGTGGCTAGGCCAATTATAGTGCATAGGTTCAAGTGGCTCAATTTGGCTTAAAGTAGGTTTGGGTTAGACTAGCCATGACTTTGAGCCCAAATGATTGATCAATATTATGTAGATGATTGTAATGAAGAGTTTTGGTGAAGGATTGAAATGATTTTGAGTTCAATTGGGGCTTTGATTTGAAGGGTTTTGGAAATTTGGTCACTTTGGGCATGTTGGGCTAGAATTGAGTCTAGATTGGGCTAGCAATGGGCTATGGCCAACTTAATTGTTGAAAATGGTCAATAGGAATGCCATGAAGAGTTTTCAACATAAATTGGGTGCCAATTTTTGGGTTAGGGCAATCAATTTGGTGAAATTTGGAGACATAGCCTATTTGGGGCAAAGTTGGGGGTCTTAGGATTTAGGTTGAAATTAAATGAAATTGAGGCCTCACGAAGGCCAATTGAAGGTCAAGTTTGATCTGTAGGATTGTTATGAAGTGTTTAGGATTCAAATTGAGGCCAATGGAGTATGTCATGGGGTTTAATTTGGTGGGATTAGGTCATGTAGCCAAAATTGGGGCCTACATCAAAAGTGGGCTCAAAGCATGAGTCAATTTATCTTAGATTTGGTTTAAATTGATCATATGGAAGGTGAATTTTAGTTTAAGAATGAAATTGGGGGGTAATTGGGACCAAATTGATGGACATTTGAGATAGATTTGGGGAAATTTGGACTTTAAAGGCAATTTGGGGGTTTTGGTCAAAATGATCAAATTGGTGAAATTGAAGGGTCCAAATTGGTTTTGAAGACATTTGGAGTGATTTTTGAAGTTTGAGAGAGTTTGTAGTGCCAAGGGTAATTAGGTAATTTGGGGAGGTTGAGGGGCAACCAAGTTGGATATTTTTAGTAGAATTGGGGAGCTAACCACCATAAATGAGCTATGGACGAAAGGAAACCCCTTTTGGGTCTTCTATGTACTGGTTTTAGCTAAACCCTAGGCTTGGGCTAGTGGATTTAGGGGACCATCTACATGAGTCTCCCAAAAGATCAAGTGACAAAATTCAGGAAAATTTGGGTTTAGAGTTTTGAGTGATAGTGGGTGAGAGTGAGTGCAACTGAGTGAAAGTGAGTGCCTTAGCCATAAACCAACACCCAGAGTCAACCTTAAGGGCAAGTAGTCCTATGGGAACTCATCTTGAGCTCCCCCATAATGACCTTACCTATTAAGTGCTAGACGTTAGGACCAATATATGGAGCTTCAAGTTGAGGAAAGAGGAGTGTAGAATTTCTAATGGTGAGGGTTCCTCTTCTAGTTTTCTAAGAATAGTCAACAGAAAAGTCCTTTGGCTATACCTTTGCCTACTACAGAGGAAAAACTAAACCTCAACCAAAAGTGAGGTCAACAAATATGATAAGTTCAAGATAATCCAAATATTTCAAGAAATCTCAAAGTGGTTCTGTGTCATGCCTCGAGGACTTTGAAATCAGTTGAATATTTTGAAGGGCAAATTGAACTTGCTATATGTTGTTCTAAAATTATTCACTAAGATCTTCAGAGACTCAATAAAGTGATATTTTGGGGTTTGGTAGTTATACCTTCATCTACTCCTGCAATTTAAATTCCTTGCAAAGTTTTATACATACTGCCAAAGCAAACCTTTCATGTGGAGGAGCAAGAAGAATCGACAGGTATAATTTTAATTTGTTGCATTTACTTTTCGTACCTCTTGTTTCTTGCTTGTATGCTTAAAGTCACCCTTAATGTCAAAATGGATACCAAAACTAAGAATTAAACAAGTTAAAAGTCATTGTCACAACAATCAAAATATAGACAACTCAAAATTTAATCACAAACAAAATTAAACAAAAAGTGCACTAAATTAAAATGTCTCTATCTGTAATTGATAATCCCTTGGAAGAGGTAACCTACAATTGCTAACAAGATTTCCCATGGTTAAAATAAAAGTATGGAGCTCATTGAGTTGAGTTTAGTAAATTCATTTGGATGAAGTGAATCAAAAAGAAAATAGTGGTGTCGGAACGTGGGAACCGTAGGATCCTAACCGGTGTCGCTCTAATCAACTTTAAACCCCCACCCCACCGCCCCCCCCACGTAATATTTGAATAACCTTAGGAAAAAATTGATTTGACGTCATGACCTAACACATTAGAAAACATAAACTCACCAGAGCGAGGAGATTGGAGCTAGCATTGGTGGCAGCACGGCCTTTATCAACTGCAAAACACGTGTACACCAGCTGAACTATTCCATAGAATTAAACAACTGAGCCATAGGATTTCAAGGATGTTCACCTAGTGTAACATAAATCCTCAACTTATTTTTAGGCCTTTTTATGGCTACACTACATAATATAATCCCTAAATCCCAACAGGATTCTGAGGTTGTCGTCCGTCATGACCTAAATCCTCACATCTTCCAAGCTATTCATGTGATCGTTTCACATGGATGTAAGCGTTAAATAAATAAAACTGACAAGATGAAACATTTAAATATTCCTCCTCTAAATTGAAGCCTAATCATAGGGTAAACTGGGAAGTCACAGAGGTTCTCCTTAGGATCAATGACATCCCCTAGTTCTCCTTCTTTTGGATTCCAAAAGTAAAATGTTTCAAATACGAGTCATTCCCCCTTTACACCACCTTGTCCGATTTTGTTGATAAGTACTACTCCTTTGACCTCTTTGAAGACAATATCCCCAAATTTTTATCGAGAGTTTTCTTAGGCGACTTCGATTGTCTAAGATGTAATTAACTATAAGGGCTTGCCTTTATAGGGAACTTTTCTGAACTCAGGTTAATATAAACTCTATTTAAGTTTTCATATTAAATAGGGGAACTTGTCAGCTTAAAAAATGGTTTTTCCCGACCAAATGAATGTCATATATTTCTTAGTTTATTTCATTGAGCCTCAATGTCAAGTCTTGTGTTTATCTTTTGGGATATATACATAGCTTGTGGTCTAGTGAACTTTCATCTAAACGTTGAAAGATTTGGGATCAATTTGATTTCATATTTTTTTAAAACTAGATATATATTTATAAATTAAAATGTCCCTTCAAAAAGGATGACGAGATTCTGATTCCAGTGACCAAAAGCTTCCACAGGATGACCCCCCTAAAAATTGTGCTGACACTATTCCTTACCCCCTCCTTATCTAGCAAAGAACTTCTACTAATTTAGAGTTTTTCACTAGCTTGTGTAGTAGTTCTGTGTAGATTCTGGTCTCTCACCTCAAGATTACCCATTGTACCTTTTTTATAGGACCTAATAAAGACCCTTAAGATAAAAAATCTAAACTAAATTGATAAAAAGGATCTAATATGTCAATCTAGTAACATCAATTCTATGCCCATGAAAGCATATCTCCCTATCTTTTTGCACAACCTTTAGGTGATCACAATGACTCTGCTAAGAATGAAGTGTAACACTCTCTAGTTAACTGAAATCAAAGCCCTCTTTTGCCATTAAGCTTATCAACGGATTTTAACCTCACAAGTGGCCAATTTATAAAGTTAATGAAGAATCAGTGAAAATATCATCATAATTTTTTAAAGTAAAAAGAAGTCATTAAATCTTTCTTATCCCACAAGACTAATTTCCAAAAGCAAGAAGAAAGAACCGAAACTACTTGGATCTCAAGGAGAATAAACAAAAACAGATAACTTGTATTGAAATCCATGTTTTAGAAATATAAAAACTTAAACACAAATACAAAGTATCTTATGTCATCTCCCCAACACAAATTCTAAAGTCTCTTTAAAGATTTCTCCAAACTCTTACACTTACAAAAACAAAAAATACTTAATCTCACACTTAATTAAAAAGTATAACTTCCTAAAGCCTTCAAATGCTGCCAAAAAGTCCTCTCTTTCATCCTATTTTTGTCCATCTTAGTAGATTTTTGAAAATAACCAAGGGTTGCTTCAAACACCCCTTCAAAATTTTGCTAGATTCATTGAATCCTCTAGAATGTAGTTACTGGCGCTATAGTGCCAGTATGAGCACTGTAGCGCCCATTACGCCCGTCTGTGGCTTTATAGCGCCATAGAGAGAGTGGTGCTATGACGCCATATAAAATGCGTAATTTTTTATCATTTTTTGCTCATTTTATCTGAACGTACATTCCATGTACCTGAAACCAAAAAACATACAAAATAACGTTCTTTTAAAGTGCAATATCACTAAAAATATGTATAAAGCAATCATAAAATTTGCACTAAAAATAGGTAATTTTAAGGTGGATCATTCCCCCAAAATAAACATTACTTGTCCTCAAGTAACTCCTTTTACTATGTAAAACTTATAACTTGTGGAAGTTAGTTTAACATAGAGATTTCTATAGTTTTTCTCTTATAAATGTGATAGTGAAACCTCAAAAAAGAAATTTTAATAACTTAGGTTAAAACTAATTGTAAGAATATTTAGTAGTCAAGTGTAAGAGTTCTGATTTTCTATTTATTTCTAGAATAACTGCAATTTTGTCTTTTTATGAATGCTTAGAAGTATTATAGTAAAAAGAGCTTCATGAGAACTTTATTAGAAAGGATGCTAATACTTTAATCTTTAATTTATAAAAAAATTAAGTTCCTTTCTTTAAGATGATTCATATGGAGCCAATTTTTTTATTAGGCATCTCCTAAAGCTTCTCCTCACATATTTTTCATTTTTTCTGTTTCTTTCTTTTTCTTTCAAAGTTTCTTTTATTTTTCCTTTAAGATATTTTTCAATTCTTTCTTTTTCTTTTCACGTTAGGTGAGAATTACTATGTCTGGATAGTCTTTAATGATTTTGAACTCCACCATCTCCTTCTGAAAGTTAAAAACTGTTCACATTTCCTTATTTTGATAAAGATGTATTAGCTTTGAAAAATATCATTCATAAGGTCTCAATTCCTTTTTTTTAAAGTAAAAATCTAATATTCTTAATATTTCCAAAATTACAAATTTCTTTTATTTAAATAATAAAAACATAATCTTATATTCTTATACTATATATCTTAACTCTAGAACTAACCTTTATTATTAAAAATTTTAACTTTAGTTTTCTATAAGATTTATAAAATTTAAAATATAGTTATTTAAAATTAACCAAACATACCAAAATTTATGTTAAATTAAATTTTTTAAAATAAAGTTCCGTGAGGACAAATAAGTTTATTCCTCAAAAAGATTTTTTTCCATCCCCCCAAACTTAAATTTTTAAATAATATTAAACAAAATTGGTGAAAATATCATCAAAATTTTTTAAAGTAGAAAAGAAATCTTTAAATCATTCTCAATTCATAAGATTAATTTCCAAATCCACAAAGAAAGAAAGGGAACTACAAAGAATTCATGGTGAATAAAAAAAAACACATAATTTGTATTGAAATCAAGGACTTAAAAATAAAAAAAACTTGAACATAAATACAAAGTACCTTATGTCTTCTCCCCAACTGAAATTATGGAGTCTAATTAAAGATTTCTCTAAACCCTTACTCTTACAAACACAAAGCACACTTAAAATTACATTTAAATAAAAAATTAAAGCATAATAAAGCCTTCAAATGCTGCCAAAAAGTTGTATCTTTCATCGCATTTTAGTCCCTTTTAATAGATCTATAAAAAAAACCAAGGGTTGCTTCAATCACCCCCTCAAAATTCAGCCAAATTCATTCAATCTTCAAGACGGGTAGTTGCTAATGCTATAACACCAATATGGAAGCTATAACGTCCATTACGCTCATTTGTGGTGCTATAGCATCAAGGAGCGACACTATAGCGCCATATAAAATGCACCATTTTTGCTCATTCTTTCCTTATTTTCTCTAAATGTACATTCATTGTTTTTTAAACAAAAAAACATATAAAATACTTCCTTTGAAGTACAATATCACCAAAAATATGCGTACAACAATCATAAAATATGCACTAAAAATAGGTAATTTGATAACACTTTTAAAATGACTTGTCGCATGTAGTGTTATCTTTAGGTTACTATAACTTTTATTTTAAAAATTTTAGAAAAAAAACTTAGTTGGAATTTTATGTGATGAAACTATTATAGAGTGAAGATATTCTGCAGGAAACATTAGAGAAATGATTTTGCTATTTATTGTAGAAAGAAGTTGAATATTTGAAAAGCTAAGTTTCGTTGATTTATACTTAATGATAATTGAGCCCTCATTGAAACCTTTTTCAAACTAATACTTACACTTTTAAATTTTGATGGAAAGTTTTGAGTTTTGAACTTTAGAAAGAGGATATTGAAATTCAAAACTATTGAAGCCTACCGAGATATCGTTATCCTCACATAAAAAGGGGATTGAAAATGATATTGAAAGAAAAAGAAAAGCAAGATAAGGGTGGAGAGTGAGAGAGATAAAAAGTGAGGAGTAGTTTCAGGAAAGCCCTATTAGAAATTGGTTTCACTTGAATCGTTTTAAATGAAAAGACTTCGAAACAATCCTGAGCTTATGCTTATTTCAAAAAAAAGTATTGGTCAAATTGGTATAGATTAGGTTCTTAAAAATTGTTTTTAAACTTTTTAAGTATCTTTAGTTTGACAAGTTTTAATAACTTTTAAAGTAAATAGAAAATCAAGATTCCTAAATTGAATTTGAGATATTCTTACACCCTAGCGTTAAGTTAATTTACTAGAATTTCTTCTAATTTACACTATAACAATTCTGAGAAAAAATTATACGAAACTCTAATGAAACCCGCTACCTCAAATTAATAAACTTTTTTTTTTAAAGTTATAGTATTACTTGAGGACAAGTAACATTTAAGTTTAGGCGATTTGATTCACCTTAAAATTACTTATTTTTAATATACATTTTATTCTCATTTTATGTACATTTTTAATGATGTTCCATTTTAATGGATGGTATTTGACATGTTTATGATTACAAGTGCAATAAATATAGTTTTAGCAAAAATTAATAAAAAATGGTGTAATTTGGAGTCAAATAGAGCAAGGAAGAAAATTTTGATCAAGCGCAATTTGATATATCTTTCTATGCTTAATCACATTTACATTTAACATAGGTATTTGAATGAATTACACTTTAAAGATAAGGTTCTTTTCATATTTATTTTTTAGGTATAACACTTGGAGTGGATTGGAGCTAAAATAAGGCGAAATATAGCAAAATGGAGTAAAAATGATGTGTTACTGTTGACCTCACTTATGTTAAGATCTAGTCATTCTTTCTTAAAAGCCTAAGGTCTAGCCATATGACTTTCCTGTTGACTGTCCTAGAGGACTAGTAATGGAACCCTACCCCATTTTAAATTCTACACACTTCTTTACTTTTTTTGGAGTTCCACATGTTTGATTTTAACCTCTAGCACTTAGGAGGATGAAACCAACTTGGGGGAGCTCAAGTGGAGTTCCCAAATGACTATCTGGCCTTATTGTTAGCCATGGGTGGTGTGGCCTTGGTTAGTATTGCATAGAAACACTTTAACCCCTCACCTTCACTCACAATCTAAAAATTTAACAAAACATGCTTAACCTGGTTCCCCAGTATGTTGGAAACTTATGTGGGTGGTCCCCCAAACTCTTAGCCCTAACTAGGATGGGTAGGACCAACACATGAAGGATCCAAAATGGGGGATTTCCTTCATCCCATGGCACCAAATGGGTAATTTTGTGATTAGCCTCCTCATTTAACCTTATTTTTTCTCAAATACCCATTTTTGACTTTCTGCCCCAAAAGTTCTCCAAAATTACAAAAAATGCCTGTGAATCCTAACTTTTCTAAAATTTCTCAAAATCTAAAATTCTCTTTAAAAATCAACTAAAAACATTTCGAACTACTTAAATTGCCCAAAATACTGCAAAATTCTCAAATTACCCCTAAAATTGCAAAAATAATCTAAATACCCCATATGTCCAAAAAATTTGTAAAACCACCCAAATCATTCCAACCCTCCTCTAATCCAATATTAACCACCCATGAGGCCTAATTTGAGCAAATTTACCTATTTTGACAAAAATCCTAATTTTTCCCTTAGAGGCTGAATTTCCTCAATACCACCTTTAATTTCCACAAAATTCTTTTCAATCACACCCACTTTCAATCCTAACCCTAATTTAAACATTCCAATCCCAATTTATACATACTTGAAACCCAATTGAACCCCCCTCCAAGCCCTAATTTCAATTTTGGGACAAAATCCCCAATTTGACCATACCTTCAAATTTTATTAATTTGAACCCCATAACCAATCAAAGTTCGTTAATTTTGAATCCTAAATTCATCGTAAGACTCGGTTGACCTCACTTTTGGTTGAGGTCTAGTTTCCTCATTAGTGTCCTAGGGTCTAGCCATAGGACTATTCCTAGATGGCTACAAAAGGAACCCTCACCAGTAGAAATTCTAAACTCTTTCCTGCTCAACTTGGGTTCCACATATTGGTTCTGAACTCTAGCGCTTAGTAGGTGGGGTCATTATGAAGGAGCTCAAGGGGCATCCCCATAAGACCACTTGGCTTTAGGGTTGACCCTACGTGTTGGTCTAAGCTAGTTCTTTCACTTACACTCACTTGCACACCACATCCCACTCACAACCCTAAACCCAAACTTGTTAGCTTTGATCCCTTGATCTTTTGGGGGACTCATGTAGATGATCACCTAGATCTACTGGCCCTAGGCTAAGGTCTAGCTAAGAACAGTACATGAAGAACCCAAAGTAGAGGATTCCATTGGTCCATAGCTCAAATTGGGTGGTTGGAAATCCAATTTTGACCTAAGTACCCAACTTAGCTATTTGCCCCCTAACCTTAAATTTGACCAAAATTCCCAACTAATTAAACTACCCAAGTATGTTCAAAAGTCATTTCAAACAATTTCAAACTACCCAAATTGCCCAAAACTTCACAAAATTTTCAAAATTACCAAATTACCCCTTGTTTGCCAAAATTACAAAAATACCCTTGGTGGCCCAAACTTTCCCAAAACACTCAAAATCATTTCAAATGACTCTAAAACCAATTTGGACCATTTGATCAAGCCCAATTTGCCCAATATGACCATTTTGACAAAAAAAACCCCAATTTACTTTTAAAGGCCCAATTTCTTCATATTCACCCCAAATGTCTCTCAATGTCATCCCAATTTTTTGCAATTTAAATTATAAACTCAAATACAACTTGAATAGGATGATTTAAAACCAAATTTAAGCATAATTGATCCATTCTTTGAGCTCAATATTGATCCAAACCAAAACCCTCAGTTTTGACCATATGTCTCAATTTCACCCATTTGAACCCCACAGCCCAATCAATTGGTTCCATTAGGTTCTCAAACAATTCTTAAAATTCCTAATAATCAAATTCAACTCTCAATTTCCCTTGATAAATCCTCAATTCCACCCAATTTCAACCTAAATTCAAAATCCTCAAATTTGCCCCAACTTAGCGACATGCCTAAAGTCCACTAAATTGAATGCCCTCTCTAAAATTGGCACACAATTGATGTTGAAAACTCTTTATGACATTGTACTAGACCATTTTGAGACATCAATTTGGACCTAGCCAACCCTAGCCTAACATAAACCCAAATGCAGCCCAACACCTCAAAATTGCTAGAAGACCAAATTCCTCCAAATTGAACTTTTAAATTAACTTAAAACAACTCCAATTCTTCTCAAAACTGTCTTCAACAATTATCTACATCAAAGTTATCAATCAATTGAGCTCAAAAGCATGGATAGCCCAATCTAAACCCGACTTCAAGCCAACTTTACCCACATGGACCATTTAACTAAATTTAACCTAACCAAGCAAAATAGGCCAACCAAAGACCACCACAGCCATTAGTTGCACACTTTGGACCAAGACAAACCATCCTAAGCCATCCAAGGGAATATTTTGAACAATGATTCCCTAAATTAAGGGATTTCATCCCATTTTTGGGTCTAAACCAAAATATCTCCACCATCATGCCAAACTCTTAAAGGTTAATCATAATTAACCTCCCATTCGCGCACCTGACCACCTTACCACCTTCTTTGCTTTGGCCAGCCACCCTAGTCTCCAAAAAACAATAAATACAAAAGCCACCTAACTAAATTCAAACCCATTTAAACCTATACAAGCTGTCCAACCCCAATTGCTCTTCGGAGCTCTTATGCCCTCCACATAAGCATCTTATTGCACCCATTAATTGTCCCTGAGCTCTACCTCAGGACCCTCTATTTAAGCTCACCTCCTCCATGGCCAAACCATAAAGAGCACCAATTCATTGTGGAATTTTTGTCAAATTGCTCCCAAAGACTCTCCAAGACCTTCTCAGCTCAAGCTCGTCATTTTTCCCCTTTGGTTCACACTCTAACAACCCAATTTTGAGCTCAAAATTTTAGTTCAAACCATGACAAATTTCTCCACACCTCCACAGTGGATAAAACTTCAATTAACTTTTCTCACATGATCACAAAAGCAAGAGGAGTTGATCCCCCATAAAAGCCCCCTCTCAAAAAGCCTCTAGCAAAGTTGTAGACCAACACTTAAAATCCATTTTGGTTGAATTCAAACCTAGACAATTCACGAGGGCCTTGGACTTCATCTAGAGGTTCGTTGGACCCAATCAAAGCTACCAAAACCATTTGATTGAGGCGTCCCCTCTCAGGCAAAGGAATTGAAATTTAACCCTAAAGTGAGCTTCATTTGATTATACGTATGTATTTACTATGTTTAATACAGTATAAGCCATATAGATAAAATCATCTTGAGTAGATGAAGGTATAGGAACAAACCCAAAGAAATTTGGTTGAGTTTAGATGAAGATCTTAAGGTTTTAGTGTGAACGGTTCTCCGGTTGGCTCGTTTGGGGATGATGAACTGTTGTCGTCCGATCGCTCGTGTATTGGATGGACGGAGGAGATAAAGCCAGACAAACCGTTGGAGCAAAAGACGAGCCGCATGGCAACTGAGGTGGATGGCAGCGCCAAATGGTGAAGCACCGTGTGTAAGTTTGGAGCCGCCGTAGGATGAGATGCAGCCGTGTGTTTAAGTAGAAAAATATGAATTATTTGAATTAAATTAAATGCTTGAACTTGAAAAATCCATATCTTTCTCTAAAAAAATCAGAAAAATAAAAGAAAAATACCCACTTGCTCAAGAAACAGAGGAGAATAATGTCGAATAAAAAAAATTATTTTGATGACTTTCTGAACTTTAATGAGTTAAATACTCTCTGGAGTATTTTAATTCATTATGATCAAGCAATACTCACCATAGCTTGAACTTTTTACGGTTCATTCCTTATGATAGAGGCTATGTCCTCTGATTTTTACAAGGTTAGAGGACATCTCTATGTTTCTAACCCTAATTTTCAAGCTAAGATGACTTTTTCGGCTTATTTGAATTACATGAATTAAAATAACATTTGGAAAATTATGGGAATACTTTATTAGGTTTCCTCTGGTCAGAGAAGCTTAGGAAAAGTATCATGATGGCTTCAATAGTTTTATAAAATTCTATATTTGTTTAAGCGTATATATCTTGTAGTAATTTATGTAAATTAAATACTAATCAAAACCAACAAAATCAATTCCACACTATGTATAAAAATCATTTTTACCAACTATAAAAATTTAAAAATTGTTTGATTAAGTTGGGCACTAAAGTTGATTTCTAAGAAAACTTATATTTTGTACAAAAATGATTATATTAAATTGAATACATTTAGGAAAATTATGAAAGTGTTTTATCGAGTTCCTTATGATCAGGGGCACTTTGAAAAAATAAATTTAATTTAAGAAAAAAACTTGATTCTTTAGCTTTATTATGAATTTAAAATAAATAAAAATTCCACAAACACAAAATTATTTTAAAATATGTCTAATTATTACCTAATCACTTAGAACTCATTAGGATATTTTTCCTATTTTTTCTAAGTTAAAAATAAATTCTTAAAAGCTTAAAATGATTTTTTTCTTAATTCCCATTAAAATAATTATAATAAATAATATAAAAAATTATAAGAATTCAAAATTTATTTCTCTAAGTTCGTTGGGCTCACAGAGGTTTATTAAAAATATAAAAAATACTTTTTGTAAATAAAACATCTTTTCCATTCAAATTAAATCATAAAAATCAATAATAATCACAAAATTTAATTAAATATTAAATTAAACAAATCATGACATTATGTCTACGTGTTTCTCTGACCTCAGAGAACCTCTAGTGATTTTATCATGAATAAAAATCATATTTTTGAATAATTAAGTAAACCAACTTTGAAAATACTACTTTCTAAATTAAAGTAATTATTTAAATTAAAATAAATTTTGAAAGCCAACATTTCCTCCTCTGATGTTTTAATTAACCCTTGGATAAGACACTCAAAAAATTTTCAAAATCATTCGAATTTTGATTAATGAGTTATGAAGTAAAAAGCCTCAAAGGCAGAAGGGTAACATTAGATTTTGGTGCCTTAATCAAAATTTAGGATTAATTAAAGGGAAGAGGGGCAATTTTGATCCTAATGAACTTCTTTGGATGATTGAAGTATGATGGGAAAGAGGTAGGAATTCAATTGCCACCATTTTTGTAATGAGAACAAAATTGTAATGTAATTAATTATCTTGACTTGGAAGTCAATCAAAATTAAATGATTCTTAAGTGATGTGTTTGAGTTAGAAGGATAATATTTCATTAATTTTAAGCCCATGATTGATGATAAGGTGTCTTTCAATAAGAATGCATGTCTTTTAAATCAAATTTTGTTAATTACCATTTCACCTATTGTGATCGTTCAGGGCATGGTGGTGACCTAGGTTTGACATTTAAACTCATATGGTCAGATTTAGAATATAACCTGATTGATGACTAACATCTCTCTACACTACAAGTCCAATTTTAACTTTGGAAACTAAAACCTTTATTTAACTAAATTTGCCTTACGGGCACCCACCCACATAAATCAAAAATGAAATATCAATTGATTAATAGAGTGTCATAGCTTTGGGATAAATAGAACGTCAAGTTTCCATGAGTAAAAGGATAACTTTAGCTTAACCTTGGATGATGAATAGAACAATATGATAAGTTCAAAATAAACTTGAAATGATTTAAGTAATCTTCAAATTTGTTCAAGGCCATGCCTCGAGCATAATGAAATCTCTTGAATATTTTGGAGAGCAAATTTAACTTGCTTTTTTTTTGTTCTAAAATTATCCACTAAGATCTTCCATGACTAAATATAGTCATAACTTGGGGTTTGGTAGCTATACCTTCATCTACTATTGTAATTTAAATTCCTTGCAAAATTATATACATATTGCCAAAGCTAACCTTTCAGGTGGAGGAGCAAGAAGAATCGACAAGTACGCTTTTAAGTTATTGCATTTACTTTTTTGTACCTCTTGTTTCTTGCTTGTATGCTTAAAGTCACCTTGCATGTCAAAACTAAAACGAAAAGTTAAACAATAAAATTCACCCCAAAATGTTCATAATATAAGATAACCCAAAATTTAATCATAAACCAAACAAAAAAACAAAAAATACAACTAAATTAAGACGACTCTATCGGATGATCGAGAATCCCTCGTAGGAGGTAATTTATGGTTACTAACATAATTTCTCAGGTTCTAAATGAAAGTATGGAACTCATTAAGCTAAGTTTAGTAAGTTCATTTGGACTAAGTGAATCTGAAAGAATAAAGTGGTGTCGGGACGAGGGAACCATAGGATCCTAGCCGGTGTCCCTCTAATCAACTTTAATATTCCCAATAAGATTTAAATAACCATGACCTTAGGAAACATTTTATTTGATATCATGACTCGACACATTAAAAAACTTAAAATTGTAACAATGAGGAGCTTGGAGCTAGCATTGTGGGTAGCACGGTCATCTTCAATAACAAAGGTCATCTTCAATAACAAAACATGGCTACACCAGCTAAACCATTCCTTAGAATTAAATAAGAAGCAATAAGATTTCGAGGTTTTTCACCTAGTGCAACATAATTCCTGAACTTATCTTTAAGCCTTTGTACAACCCTGCTATATAATATAAGCCCTAGCCTGCTTTAGGATTCTGAGGTTGTCGTTCGTTATGAATGATCCCAGAAATATAGTTGTGAAAAATTTATAAAGTTGACTCCGCTTTACTACTGTGCCAAAAGCTTGATGTGGTATTTTATGAACAATAGCGATAAGCACTTAATGTTGGGATTCTATAAAAATATATGTATCGTTATCAAGTAATATAAGATTTTCTATTTAAGTCCCAAATATCCATCCCACGAGGAAGGTTTAAATTTTAAATGATAAATTAACAAGGAAATTCACATAATTAAAAACAAAATTACTATCACTAATTTTGAATGTTTAAGATACTATAAAAGCTAAATTATTAACTACTAGAAGAATTTAAACGCAAATTTTTAAAATAATACCTACTAAACTATGTTTATGTGATGAACTTTTCTTATATGAAAAAGAATCTTTACCACTACAATGAGTTTTTGGTGAAATGAGATGATATAACTGGTTTAAATATGTATTGGGCCAAATAGGAGAAATTTTAATTCTCTACCATGATTCAGTGTTATAAAAAATCATTGGCTAATCTTAAGTTTAGTTCCTAAATTTGTGGCTTGGCTAGGAAGATACTGTCTCTCACTCAAGAGCTCCCACTTCCCTTCCCCTAAAGGCTAACTCTCGTTTTAGTTTTTAAACACAAAGATCGAATTGAAGATTTTTAGTCTGTTACCTAAAATAAAATCTCCAATTCTACACCCAACAAAGTATATTTCCTTATTTATTTGCACTTAATTCCATGAACGAAATACTCCTTCATGGACTTAAATGTGATTCTCATTCTGTTGTAGAACTCATACTCCATTTCCCTAATCATATGTTTCACAACATAATTTAGCAATTCAATTGGCCAGATTGAAAAGTAAATTAAGAGCAAAGTTGAAAAACCATCACAACTTGTTTTAAATTTTAACATTGGCACTTCCAAAGTATACAACAAATCACAAATTTCTTATATAAAAGAGATTTCATACATCAGTAATAAACAAATAACCCTTATCTGAAACTCTTTCTCAAATCATATCCCTTGTAGCCTCTCTTAGGAAAAGTAGGAAGAAGAATTCTCTCACTTCTCTTCCTCTCCAACACTTCTTAGAGAAGAACTCACACTTAAACTCACCAAAAAAACTGAAAACTATAAATAAAAAAACTAACTAATGGTGTGGAATGGCGTGGAATGATGTAAAGTGGAAATAAGGGGAGATGGATGGCTGATAGATGAAGGAGGGCCTGTTTTCTGATCAATTTTGGCTCTTAATAGGTGCATCCAAAAACTCCTCAAAAAGCATCCA
Organism: Phalaenopsis equestris; assembly: GCF_001263595.1. NCBI lineage: Eukaryota > Viridiplantae > Streptophyta > Magnoliopsida > Asparagales > Orchidaceae > Phalaenopsis > Phalaenopsis equestris. The sequence continues at coordinate 82,852 of NW_018250534.1, read as the reverse complement.
ATTTCATCGAATCTTCTAGAAATGGGGCTTGCACCGACACTGGCGCCGTAAGTGCCTCTTCTGGCACCTTCGGTGCTACAGATAATTTAATTTAGTCTGTCTTCTCTGTCAAATGACACCGTCGACGCCCAGTCTGGCGCCATAATAGCCCAGTCTATTGCCGTCGACACTGAATAATTTTTCAAATTCTCCATTTTAACTCCAAAATTCATCATTTTCTTCCTTTTTTCTCCAAGTCCTAAAATTCAACAACCTGCAATAAAATATAAGAAGTACCTTCCATTAAAGTGCAATATCACAAAAAATGAATATAAAATATGAGTATGAAAATGCATATATTTTTTATGTATCAAAATCCCCCAAAATTAAATGTTACTTGTCCTCAAGTAACCCCTTTACTACATAAAAATATGACTCGTGGCAAAGATTTTAACTTTTAGATTTCTATATTTAAGTCCACTAAATATAATAATATAACTTAAGAAAAATTCAAAATAACTCTAGCAGTCAAGTCTAAGATTTCTGATTCTCTATTCTTTTCAAGGAAAATTGCAAATTGTTTATATTAAAGCCACTTAGAATATCCATATGAAGAAGAACTTCAGGAAACTTTACTAGTAATTATGATAATACTAAAATATATGTTTAGAAATTCAAGTGAGGCCAATTTTTAATTAGGCATCTCCTCAAGCTTCTCCCCACATTATCTTTTTCTTCTCTTTTCTTTTCAGGATCATTTTCAATCTCTTTTCTTTTCTTTTTCTTTTTTTCTTTTCTCTTTTCTCTTTAATTTTTTCAGGATCATTTTGAATCCCTTTTCTTTTCTTTTTCTTTTTTTCTTTTCTCTTTTCTTTTTCTTTTCTTCTTTTTTTTTATGTGAGGATTACAATATCTGGATATCTTTTAATGATTTTGAACTTCACTATCCTCTTCTTAAAGTTAAAACTTTTCACATTCCTTTACTTTATAAATTTATATTAGCTTTAAAGATTTTTCATAAAGTTTTATTCTTTTCTTCTTAAATGAATCTCTAAGATTTTTAATACTTCAAAAACATAAATTCTTTTACTTAAAATAGAAAAACATAGTCTTAATCTATCATTCTAAATATCTTAATCTCTAAAATTAACCTTTATTATTTTAAAAAAAATTACTTAAGTTTTTTATATATTTATAAACATAGAAATAATTATCTAAAGTTATCCTCTAATACTAAAGGTCATGTTAAAGTTTAAAATATTTTAAAAATATAGCTAATTGAGGACAAACAAAATTATTTTTTTTTCTTTTAAAAGAAAATTTTCTTCCCCCCAAACTTAACTTTTTAAAAAAGATTTTGCATGAAAAAAATGAAAAATAAAGGGTGAAAGAAAACTTTATTACATAAAGAAAAAACATACCTGTTGAAGGTTCTAATTTGAAACTTAACTCTGAAATATTACAGGTGCTAATATGAAAAGCTACAAGACTTAAAACATTAAATAATACAAAATACATTTTAAAATTTGCTGAGAAGGAGTTAACTACAAATACATCCAACAAATTACTAAAAAATAAAAACTTCCACCTGTTTCATAGATCTACAGTTCACAACACATCATACAATTAAAATAAAGTATCACAGCCTAACTACAAATACATCCAACAAATTACTAAAAAATAAAAACTTCCACCTGTTTCATAGATCTATTGTTCACAACACATCATACAATTAAAATAAAGTATCACAGCCTACAAACAAACAGTCTCAACAGTAAAGTACAACTAAAAAAATCTAACTAACACATCACCAATCATCGTCTTCTTCTTCTTCTTCATCATCCACATCCAAATTTTGATGCTGATATGAAGTAAAACCAGGGGTGAGTAGGAAACTGAACTTAGTGATCACCCCTCATGTATCTGACCATTGCATCATCATAAGTAGTATCATACTCGAACTTCTATCTTATCAAATCGTCATTGCGAGCAATTCTGGCCTACATATTTTATATTATACTATCCATTATCAAGATATCTCCCTGTTGGATCATCATCTGCTCCATAAGTTCCTAGATGGTAGGGGCACTAGAAGTGCCTGAAGTAGAAGGAATATCCCTGGTCTTACTTCCAGATGTCCATCCAACTTGAGATTCATAAGTCCTTATATTGGCAGGCCTAATAGGTTTCAGAGGTTCAATCCTCCTCTCATCTACTCTATAATTAATTGCTTTCTGTTCACATAGTGTGAAGACCAGGGTAGGGTGAGCTAAATGACCAGTGGTCTCTCCCAAAGCAATAGATCGAGTGTTCTTATAAATAATAGAGCCTACATTTATCCTCATCACCTGCTAGATACAGAAGTTCAAGATGACTCTATCCTTTATTACCTCACTATGATGATCACTTCACCGAGATGATTTGTTGGTATCATTCTTTCAGAAATAAAATAGTGTCAGGCCTTTGACACTACATTTAACATAGAAAGAGGAAAGTTTACCTTAACCCCATTCTTAACCTTCCAGGTTCCTCTTCCATCAGTAAGAAAAGAAATAGCCTCATCTAAGGGATCATTTGTAGAAGAAAACAATTTGTACTGGCAGTTATACACTTCTGCTAACTAATAAAATTCATTAATCTTCCTTGGAGTAAACTCCACCATTTTCCCTCAAACAAACACATAGTCTTCAGAAGTCTCTTTGAAATTGGCATAGAACTCCATCACTACCACAATAATCGCCTCAGTAGTAAAGCAACAAAAATTCTCCCACTATCGAGCATTGATTAATCTCTCGACTTCTCCTCCTGGATTTATAAATCCTCGATCTGGATTCAATTTTTTAGTTGTAAGTAGACTATTGAAGCAAATGTTGGCCTTGTAGTTGACAAACCTTTGATCATCAAAATCTAACTTTCTCTTTCCTTTGCTCATTCTAGATGCCATTGTAAATCTACAAAAATTTGATAAAATCAAAATAAATTCCCAAATATTTTGAATATCACAATGTGGAACGTCTAAAACTTAAATCTACTAAGAATTTATCACCAAAGGATTTTTTCAAAATATTCCAAATAAATCTAAAAATTTTGGATCTCGATAATGTAAGATAAATCCATGGTGAAAATAAAAAATTTTGAGTTCAAAGTGTAGCTCTTACCTGGAGAAGATGAAATCCAAACTTTGTTTGCCTTAAAATCGCCTTAATTTTGAACAATAGCAAGCCCTAGGTGCAAAAATGGAAGTTGAAGGTGACTCAAAGGTTAAAAATGGCATTTTACTATGCAAATCACAAGTTTTAAGGGTTTTTGGGTCAGTTTGGGTCGAGGCCATTGTCGGCGCCGTCGGCGCCAGTGGCCAAAAAAAATTATATTTTGATATTTTTCAAATTTCAATTTTCTTCCAATTTAATCCAAGGTTTATTTAGTCTTTTTGAACACTAATTTTGATCTAAAAATAATTCAAAAACAAGAATCTTCACAAACAACACCAAACTAACTTTTATATATGAAAATACACTTTTTACAAATACATTTTCCTAATGACACTTCCACAGCCTTAAAGAAAATTAAACTATAATTCAACGTTAAAATCAAGCCACAAACGCTGAAACAAAACTATACACAATCAATGTTTATAGAATTCTAAAGCAAAGTAAAGTAAATCAAATCCATACAATTACATTAAAAACATAAGTATTTCAAACTAGTATAGAGTCCAATTTCTTCAATTATTCTGCCTCATCTTCAGTACTTTTTCCTCCTCTAATATCTCTCATAGACAGGTAATGGAAATACAAATTGTATAAGGGTCGGTACAAGAATTGATCAGCCAAATTTTAACCGATCCATCAATTTTTCTTAAACATCTGCACCAATCCTAGTTCAATTGTCCCAGTATGATCAAAGTTCTCCTTCATCCCCCAATCTCAGTGATCAAAAAGGTAGTTAAGATTTCCTATTGCATTCGTAATACTCTAAAGTGCTCTTTCTATTTTCCTCATTTTCTTATTGAAATCTATTGAACTTCCAACTGCTGGTGGCATCAATGGTGTTTAATCAAGTAATGAATGATCCAAAATAACATCTAATGCTTCATTTCTATTCCCAATATAATTGCCATCAATAGGATTCATGGTCTCTTAAGGTAATAAAACTTTCTCCCAACTTTTATATGGAACTTGAGATTGACTGCAAAGAAGGAAAATTGTGGAAGGATGCCCCAGTCCATATGTTGGCCCATTCATAACAATACCCATAATATATTTAAAAATAATAGACCCCACATTGCTGGTATTTTCCATTTGAATGCAATAGTTTAAAATGACACTTTCTCTTGTAACTCTACAAATCTTCATGGTAGAGAGTAATTTTGCAGATATGAATAAATTCCATTATTTTGATATAGATTAAGAAGTGAAGCAAGAAAACTAGTGTATCCCTCATCTCTGATTTTCAAATTATCTTTTTCATCCGTAAAAAAATTATACACATCTTGCATCATATCTCTCGTCGGGATAAAATTTGAATAATGACATATTGGAATGTTTTCTATCATATATAAATCATTAATTTGAGCTGGAGTAAATGGTATAGACTTACCTCAAACGAAGATGACTCCTTGGGTAATTTCATGTAAATTAACATAGAACTCCTTTACCACCGGTACTACAACTATTGTGGTAGTGTAGTACATAACTTCTGAACATCTTTGCACAGTGATTTTCTCAATCTGTGAACTCGGATTACATAATCCATGATTGGCAAAGCCTCTCTCCTTGATAAGTCTCTTCTTTATGATGACTTTATCGTATAATCTTTGCGCATCAAAGCTAGTAAACATTCTTCTAATGAAAACTCCATACCTTGAAATATTATTGAAATTGGTAACCATGAAATTTGAAATTAGGAAGTTTCTGGACGTCCAAGGCAGTTTTTAGGACTTTAAAAACACCTTTCAGCGGTTATTAAAGAGTGAAATCTTGCCAAAGTCTGATGAATTCACTCTTCATGTGTAAAACTACTCAGAACGCCGTCGGTGCTCCTGATGGTGCTGTCGGCACCATGGTCTATTAGGCGGGCGCCGTCAGCGCTAGAGGCCAAATTCGCGTCTTTTAATTTTTTTGTTCAATTTGATTCAAAATTTCTCTCGAATACTAATATTTATCGTTATTTATAATATATAAAATTATGTAGGATTCAAAAATACTATTATTTCCTTGTACATAAATACACTTATTAAACAAAATAGTAATATATATATATATGAATTTATGTATGGGTTGCCTCTCACAAAGCGCTTGGTTTAATGTCATCAGCTCAACGTACCATTATTTAGTTGAGTTGACTTACCATTAAAACTTCTTTAAATTGTGGTATGTGTCCTTCATAATAATGTTTCAATCGATGCCCATTAACTTTAAATATCTTTCCAGTTTTAGGATATTTAATAATAACAGCTCCATAATTATAGACTTTAATCACTTTAAATGGTCCTAACCATCTAGATTTCAGGTTTCCTAAAAAATAATCTTGTATTATATAATAGAACTTCTTGTCCAGATTCAAATTTCTTTTGAATAATCTTCCTATCATGCCATATTTTCAGTTGCTCTTTATAGATTTTTGCATTATCATATGCATCATTTCTAAGCTCCTCAAGTTCATTGAGTTGCAATAATCTTTTCTCACCAGCATCTTTTAGATTGAAATTAATTTCCTTAATAGACTAAAATGCTATATGCTCCAATTCTACTGGTAAGTGTCATGTTTTTCCAAAAATAAGTCTATATAGGGACATTCCTATTGCAATCTTATAAGAAGTTTTGTAGGCCCATAATGCATTATCTAATCTAGCAGACTAATCCAATTTATAGGGATTTACAGCTTTTTCTAAAAATTTTTTTATTTCACGATTTGATATTTCTACTAGACCGATAGTCTAAGGATGATAAGAAGTAGAGAATCTATTTATAATATCATATTTTTCAATTAATTTTTTTGATTCTTTTATTCCTAAAATGGGATTCTCCATCAGTAATAATTACTCTCGGCATTTCATATCTTGTAAAAATACTTTTATTTAAAAATTTAGAAACACTTTGAGCATCACATTTAGGTACAACAACAGCTTCAATCCATTTGGACATATGATCAACAACAAGTAATATATAAAAGTTTCCAAGTGAAGACATAAATGTTCGCATAAAATCTAATCACCACACATCAAAAATTTCAACTTCCAATGTGTAATTTAGAGGCATTTCATTTCTTCTAGAAATATTTCCTACTCAATGACATCGATCGCATGTTTTAATATTTTTATTAACATCTCTAAAATGAGTAGGCCAAGTTCTATTTGTTCTAAAATGAGCAGGTCAAGTTCTATTTGTTCTAAAATGTCCTTCAAATTCAAAATTATGATATCATTCAATTATTTGTTGAGTTTACTCATAGGCACACACCTTCTAATAGTTAGATCTTTAAATTATTTATAGAATTATGGGTCATCCCAAAAGTAGAATTTTGAATCATATATAAATTTATTTAATTGTTGATTCTTAATATTAGGTGTTAGAATATCAGTTACAATATAATTTACTATATCAGCATACCACGGTGTATTAATTTCATCAATATTATATAATTGTTCATCAGGGAAATTTTCTAAAATTTCATTTACAAAATTAGTTAATATTTCTTTTTCTAATCTAGACAAATGATCAGCTACAGTGAAATAATAGAAGTATCCATCTAATTGATCTTGGTTTAACATCCTTCTTTTGCATTAATTTTTTTATAGCAGAATGATCTGTATGCACTATACATTTGGTTCCAATCAAGTAAGGTCTAAATTTATCAAAGGCATAAACAATAGCTAATAACTCCCTTTCAGTACTAGTATAGTTAATTTGAGCATCATTTAGAGTTTACTAGCATAATATATTATCTTTAAAACCATGTTGTGCCTTTGCCCTAAAATAGCTCCTATAGCATAATCACTAGCATCACACATTATTTTAAATGGTTTCTCCTAATCAAGGGGATTATTATAGGTGTCGTGATTAATTTCTCTTTCAATAATTCAAATTCTTTAATGCATTCCTCATTCAAATCAAATTTTGTATCTTTTTTTAAATATTGGCATAATGGCTTAGTTATTTTTGAAAATTCTTTTATGTAACACCTATAGAAACCAGCATTTCCTAAAAAACCTCTTACCCCTCTGACCGTAGTCAGTGGTGATAATTTTTCAATAACTTGAACTTTTGTAGGATCTAATTCCACACCATTTTTCACAAATTTTATGCCCAAACACAATTCCTCTTGAAACCATAAATTGACATTTTTCACAATTTAGTACTAGGTTGATTTTCTTACATAATTCTAGAACTTTTTATAAATCATTTAAACATAAATCAAATGAAGTCCCTAACACAGAGAAATCATCAATAAATTCTTCATTTTCATGTTCAATCAAATTACTAAATATTTACATCACACATCTTTGAAATGTCGCGGGTGCATTGCATAGTCCAAAAGGCATTCTACGAAAAGCAAATGCTCCTTAAGGGGTTGTAATTGTTGTCTTCTCTTGATCCTCAGGAGCAATTAAAATTTTATGATAACTGTTATATCCATCTAAAAAGCATTAATATTTGTTTCCAACCAATTTATCCCACATTTACTCTAGAAAGGGTAAAGGAAAGTGATCTTTCCCGGTGGCCATGTTTAATTTTCTATAGTCTATACAAATTCACGAACCAGTAACTTATCTTATTGAACTAATTCATTTTTCTCATTTACTTCAATGCTCTCTGCTTCTTTCTTTGAAACACAGTGAATTGGGCTTACCCAAGCACTGTCTGAAATATGATATATAATTCCAGCATCTAACCATTTTAAAATTTATTTTTGAATAACTTCTTTCATTATTGGGTTTAATCTCCTTTCAAGATCAGCTTTAGGTTTGTATTTTTCATCTAATAGAATTCTGTACATAAAAATTGAATGATTAATTCCATTAATATCTACCAAAGTCCATACAAAAGCCTTTTTATATCTTACGAACATTTTTATTAATTTATGTTCTTGAATATTAGTTAACTCAGAAGATACAATAACAGGCAATGTAGATGAATCTCGTAAAAACACATATTTTAAATGAGCAGGTGATACTTTTAGTTCAATTTCAGGTGGTTTAATACTTGACGGAATAAGATTTTTATTATCATTTCCCAACAAATCTAAAGTTTCAAATTTGTCCTGAATATAATCTAAATTTTCTTCCTTTATTTCATTCTCATTTTCACTAAATTCTTCTTGCCTAAATTTTTCTTCGAACTCTTTCTTAAATTGCTCATTACTTTGATAATCAGTAACTTCCATCCTAAAAGATTCATTGTCTTTTTCTAATGCAGAATATTTCATAGCTTTAGCAATATTAAATGTTACTTCTTGATCATTAACTCTCATTATCAATTCTCTTTTTTGCACATCTATCAAAACGCTCCCTAATTCAAGAAATGGTATCCCTAAAATAATAGAAATCTTTTTATCTTCCTCCATATCTAAGATTATAAAGTCTACAGGAAAAATAAATTTATTCACTTTTACTAATATAACTTCTATAACTCCTATAAGATAAGTTATTGATCAATCAGCTAACTGAAGAGTTACAGTAGTAGGGGAAATCTCTCCTAAATCTAAACATTTTAAAATTGATAGAGGCATAAGATTGATACTCGCTCCTAAATCACATAAGGCTTTTCCATAAAACTTTCACCAATTGCACAAGGTATGGTAAAACTACCAGGATCTTTTATTTTTTCATAAAGCTTCTTTTGAATAATAGCACTACACTCTTCACTAAGTGCAACAGTCTCATGATATGCAAACTTCCTTTTCTTTTTTAGTATACCAATCATAAATTTAACATAACTTGACATTTATTCCAAAGTCTTAATGAAAAGAATGTTTATTGTTAATTTTTTAAGGATTTCCAAGATATTTGTAAATTGTTTGTCTTTATTCTTCTACTTTAATCATTAATGAAATGGAGGTAATGGTTTTTCTAAGGGAACTTCTGTTTGTTCATTTTCATTATGGTTGCTTTCAATCTCATCCTCCTCCTCATCAACATCAGTTTCTATTTGGATTCTTATTTCAACTTCTTTTCCACTTCGTAATTGAATAGCTTTTATTTGCTCCTTATTTTGATCTTTGGGATTAACTTCCACAGTACTCAGAATATTTCTTGAAGGTCTATTACTAATTGCAGTAGCAATGTGTCCTAATTGATTTTCAATATTTTTAATAGCAGCACCTTGATTTTGTATTTTATTTCTCATACTCAACATTACTTCTTCCATTGTTAACTTCTTTTCCTTAACTTGTGGGTTAGGGTTAGAGTAAAATCCAGAAGGATAATAAAGTCGCTACTTATGATTTCCTTGGTTATTTAAATTTCCAGAGGTGTTCATTGAATTGTTATAATTATTTCAACTAAAATTAGGGTAATTTTTCCATCTAAGGTTGTAATAGTTAGAATAGGGATTATTATTTTGATTATTAATAGCATTCAAAATTTCATAAGATGATTGAGTATCAATTATCTATCCTAGATAATTTTCCTCTAATACTAGTGGTATTTGAGAATAGTTCAATCCAATTTGATCAATCAATTTTATAATATTTCAGATGATAAAATAGAAATTGCATAAGAATTAATACTAGCTACTCTCTTAAGATTTACTCGTTTAGAGTATCATTGAAAATTTTTAGTAGCCATTTCTTCTATTAAAGAGTATGCTTCATCAAAAGGTTTTGACATTAGTGATCCACCTTCAACAACATCTATAAAAGAACTAAAATATCCCACTAATCCGTTGTAAAAAGTTTGAATAATTAACCAATCTGGTAAAGCATGGTGTGGACATTTTCTAATAAGATCCTTAAATCTTTCTCATGATTCGTATATTGATTCTCCCTCAAACAGATGAGAAATATCGTTTATAAGCTTAGCAGTTTTCGAGGGTGGGAAATATTTAACCATGAATTTTTTTGATAATTATCCCCAAGTTTTGATAGATCTAGGTTCTAGTGAATTTAACTAAGCTTTAGCTTTATCCCTTAATGAAAAAGGAAAAATTCTAAGCCTAATAGCATCATTGACACTCTGTTATATTTAAAAGTAGCACAAATTTCAAGAAACCTAGCAAGATGTTAGTTAATATCTTAAGTAGGTGTTCTTCCAAACTGATTATTTTGTATCATTTGGATAATAACAGGTTTAAGCTCAAATGAATTAGCAGCAACATCAGGATTTTGAATAGTTAAGTGAAGTTCATCTACAGTAGGATTAGCATAATCTTTTAATGGACTTTGTCGATTTTCATTTATTTGATTATCTAAGTAAATTGCCAATTTGTTCAAATTTTTAAGTTCTTCTTATTATTTTCCAATTTTTCTAATAGTATGTTCTAATTCCGAATCGTTAGGTACTAAACCTTCAGATTCATTATTTCGCATAAATAAATATAATAAGCAACGGAAAAGAGCTAAGCTATAGCTCCTTACATGTTAATGTGAAATTTGGATTACAAAATGAGTGAGAAGATCACTCAAACCACAGTCTTCCCATCTAACTTAAATCATACAATGAAGTATACAAAAAATGTGGGAAATATCTATGATTTACAGAATAGCAGACCTAGTGTGAATGTACAAAATCAATCCCTACAATTAATTTACAATTGATATAAGGAATGGATAAACTATCCCAATGAAGAAGGATTTCAAGCTGAGTGGAAGGTATAGTCCCTACAACAATCTCTTCATTATCATTCCCTCTAGCTTCCAACCTATGTGCAGTAGTGTTACCTTCCCTTAATATATGCTAGAAAATCACTTCAACATTGATCAACATGCTATTGATCTTAGTAGTCCACCTAGCAAAATTCCATGGAGCAGCTTCTTCCTAGTTTAGTATTCTAATACAGCTGAGAGAATCTGACTCAACTACCAATTTTATGATGTTGCATTGCTTGGCATGGTAGATAGCCAAATAAATAGCATCCATTTTAGTTTCTATTGCATTGATTGCCCAAGTTGGAGAGGAAAATTATAACATGCACTTCCCCAAAGAGTTCCTAAAGATTCCTCGCACACCAGCAGCCTCCTTAAAAAAGCTTCCATCTGTATTGGCTTTCAACCACCCTTCAGGAGGTGGGTTCCATAGAACTAAAGTAGGCATTTTCAGCTTCTGCACACTGGGCACCCAATTCAGAAAAATATTGCGAAAATTCTGAAATTTTATTATCTTTTGCAAATAAGAAGTACAATTGAGAACCACATCCATCTCCTTAGGTTTGTTGTTTTTATATTTAAACTTGTTCCAGCACATCCAAAGGAACCAGGCAACAACACAAGGAATGATTATTAATTTGGCATCTAACCATTCCATCCAACACCAAAAAAATATTGCCAGCTGAGCTGACTTTCAGAGTGTCAATATTGAGCTGTTTTAATATATCAGACCAAACCCTTTGGGAGAAACTACAAGAGAAGAACAAATGATCCAGACTTTCTTCAGCTTTACTGCACAGATGACAGTAAGAGGGTCCCTTAAGCCCTTTCATTTTCAAAATTTCATTAGTAGGAAGTAAGGATTTATATAGCCTCTAGCAGAAAAAGCCAGAAAAAAGACATGGAAGGTTTTAACCACTTTCCCCAAATCATATCCCCCCACTTAACAGGTTGCCATTTATATAATTGTTGGAAAATATAAGCAGAGACATTTTTTGTGAGGAAGCCTGTTTAGTAATGAGTCTATCTTTCTGCCCATGATTGATTTTTGTTTTCTTAACCCAATGTATTTGCTCTTCAGGTAGGATGGCAGCCAACAAATTGCAGTACCACTGATTATCAATCCAGAATTCCTTCACTTTTATCATTGAGTATGGATTGAAGTTGTGTAGTCTCACCCCATTCCACACCCAATTATCCAGCCAGTAATTAACTTGGCCTTCACCAAGCTCCCAGATAAACAGATCCTCAAATTTATTTTTAATCTCCAAAAGCTTAGTCCACAGCCTGGAATCACCCATCTTCTTCTGAGCCATAGTAGGATTAACTGTCCTACAATACTTTCCCTTCATAAACATAGCCCAAAGAATGTCTTGTGCTCTAAATTTTATCCATAGTTTGCATAAGCTGATGACACTGAGTTGCTGAAAATTTTTAAAGCCTAAACCTCCTGCACTTAAGGTTTTTCATAGTTTATTCTAAGCTAACCAATGGAATTATTTTTTCTTTCCATCCCACAAAAATTTGTTGAAAATTCTGCCCAGCCTTATATGAGTTCCTTTCTTCATGGTAAACATTTGAAGAGCGTAAGATGGAATGGAAGTTAGGAAGCTTTTAAGGAGGGTGATTCTACCTCCATTAAAGAGGAAGTAATTAGTCCAACATTGCAGTTGTTTTTGAATTTTTTCAATAACCCCATTGAATTGAGTTTGCTTGGTTCTCCTATTGAAGAAGCTTTGCTGAAACTAGTGTGCTGAGAAATCCATTGCTTAATCTATGGAAGAGTGTTTGAGCTAGTAAAGAAATGTCATTTTTTTTATTAAGATGCATACCAGAGGTGATTTGGAAGTGTGTAAGTCCTTAGTAAAGAGCCTTCACAGCAGTTTGGTAGCCTTGGAGAAAATGATAATATCATCAGCATATGACAGATGACTCACCTAAATGTTGGATGTATGCTGATAAGTCAAGTGAGGAGAAGAGGTAAACATTTGACTTAGAAGCCTAGAAAGAAAATCCATAGCAAGAATGAAGATAGTAGGAGACAATGGATATCCTTGTTTAATTTCCCTAAAGGCATTGAAGAACCCATGGCTTTTATCATTGATTAAGATATAGTGATTGTTAATACAAAGCCACCTTCTTACCAAAAGTATAAAGGCCCCTGTGAAACCCCTAGCATTTAAAGTGTCCAAGATAAAATTCCAATTGATGGTATCGTAAGCTTTTTGGATATCCAATTTCAGAATGAGATTGCTACCTCTACATTTTCTGTCAAGGTCCAACAACAACTCCTGTGCCAAGAGAATATTATCAGAGATTTGTCTCCCTTTCACAAATGCTACTTGGTTATTAGAGATAAGTACCGGTTATTACAGATAAGATGCTGGAGGTGAGGTTGGAGCTTGTTATTAATAACCTTGCTGATAACTTTAGATAGGAAATTTGTTAGACTGATAGGTGGTCTGAAGTCTCCCCACTCAATCCTGCTAGAATTTTTGGGAATCAAGGTTATAGTGGAAGCAATGAAATACCTAGGGGATCCATACCTTTAAAGAAGCTTTGCATAGCATCAACAACCTTCCCACTGATGATATTCCAAGTAGTCTTATAGAATTTGGCAGTAAAACCATCAGGGCTAGCCACCTTATTATCATCAATAGAGTCCAATGCATCTTTAATTTCCCCTTCCATAGGACTCTGAGTAAGGTTCAAGATTTGAACATAATCAATGCACTCAGAGAAAAGTTCCACCTTGATAGGAGCTCTCTCAGTAGACCGATCCATAAAGATATTTTGAAAATAATTAACAGCATCAATGGCAATGTTCTCAGCATCAGTTACTACCTTACCATTAGAATCATGTATGAAAAGGATCATGTTATTCTTCCATATGAAATTAATACAAGCATGATAATAGCTTGTGTTTCTATCTCCTTCAATAAATCTGGTGACTGCAGCTTTTTGTTTCAGAAAACATTCAGTATAATTGGTTTGCATTAATAGTTATTCACTGGCTTTATGTAGGTCAGCTTCAGAATTCAATCCCATTTGAAAATTCTTCTCCATTCTGATAACATTACTTTGGGCAGTGGTCAAGTTCTCATTAATATTACCAAATGTTTCCCAATTCCACCACTTTAAATGAGCAGCCACTTTCTTCTGAAGAGTCCACGGTGTTAACCAGAGATTAGAGTTCCGTTCAGCCCTCCAAACATTATAAACTTCTTCAACAAACTGAGGATGAAGAGTCCACATGTTTTGGAATCTGAAATAAGCTTTATTTGGCTTTTCAGCATTCTGGATAGTACATAGCGGTGGTCTACGTTCAGACGCTGGTCAGAACTTGCCATAGCCAAATGAGTAATGATAGTGCAAGGGAAGGTCTGAACCCATTTAGAGTTACCCATCATTCTATCCAGCCTCTCCCACATGGCACCTCTTCTCCAAGTAAACTTTGGCCCTTGATACCCAAAATCAAACAACTTAGCCTCAGAAAGAAAATCATTGAACCTATTTATTGCAGAGACAGTAGGTGATCTACCACCTTATCTCTCACCAAGAGTGGAAAGACAGTTTAAGTCACCCCCCAAAATCCAAAAAGAGTTTACTGCTTGTCTAATCTGAGTCAACTCATTCCATAAGGTGGCTTGGTTGTTGGCAAGGCTACTGGCATAAATGAAGGTGGCATAGCCCACTTGAGCTCCAATATAGAATTCGATGTGAATAAACTGAGAATGATTTACCAAAGCAGACCATTGTAATTCAGCTCTAGCAAATAGCCAAATTTTGTTATTGGAGTTAGAGAAATGATCAAAATGAGGGAACTTCTTCTGAATTTTTTGGGAATTCTTAGTAACTAAAGGTTCAAGAATGGAAAAACACCAAACTTTATTGACTCTCACTAGATTTTTTAATCTCTTGAGAGAAGAGGGGTGAGCAATACCCCTAATGTTCCAAACAAGAAACTTAATCATTAAGAGGAGGTCCTCCCTTTCCCCCTAGTCCTTGGATGGTGATCCATAGTAGTTGGGCCCTCCAAAGGCTGTTTAAATTCTAACTTGCCTTTTTTTCTTTTTATTGCTTCTTTAAATTTGTCAATCTTCAGTTAAGACATCAGTCAAACTGTTAATTCTTTGGTCTTCAACTCTAATTGGATTAATACTGATTAAGCTGTCATCATGTATTATATTTTCCTTCAAATCTCTGTTAATACCAATGTCTTCCTCCTGCTCCACAGCATTATTATTGGGTTTAACCCCAATTTAGTATTTTCAACAACAGCAGTAGTTTCAACAGCTGCCACTACACTTTCATCTGTTTCTACTAGCCTAGAAGTATTTCTGACCCCAGCAGGTTTTCTTTTAGATGGAGGGTGTAGTCTATAACACCTTTCCACATTATCTCCAAACATTTTACAATGTTGACATAATACTAGATTTTGTTGCATTACTATTTGCTACCAAAATCCTTTTTCAGAAGTACCAATCCACACCTTATCTATTTTAGGCAGGGAGATGTCCCTTTCTACCAAAACTCTAGCACCAGCAGATCTAGCCATATTAAAAGTAGGGGCATCAATTTTCAGAGGGCAACCAAGCACCCTACTGATGCTGAAAAGAACATTTTGATGGAAGTAATGAATAGGTAGGTTGGGGAATTTGAACCAAATAAGAACTACAGGGGCTCTTTTGGGGATCAAACTCATGTGTCCACTTCATTAACATCATTCGAACTCCATTGATAATTAGAGTTTGTTTGGAAAAAACCCTTGCATAGTCCTCTTCATTAAATAATGAAATTAGCAGGTGCCTTCCATCTATTAGACCCAGCTTCCAAGCACATGTTAATTTCAAATCCCCAAAGAATTTCCTTACCAAATCCATTTTAGGGTGGCCAAACTGGAATTTGTCAACCAGAGTAAATTTTACTATTTCATTGAGCTCAATAATTTCTTGAGGGGAGAAGATAATTGCAGGTTCCTGATCCATTACTCCTTCCTTGGTCCATTAAGCATTGGTATCCACATCAATGGGGTAGGCCTTTGAGGACATCAAGAACAAAGACAAAGGCAGAGAAAGAGAGAACCCCCAAACAACAAAGACCAAAGTCCAGCAGAAAGAGAGAAGCAATTTCAGATCCTCAAAAAGTATCAATCAGAACTGAAACTAGGAAAATTAGGAAAGAAGGGAAAGACAAAGGAAAAAGCAGTAGCTAACAACAACTTTAGCAATAGAACAGTAACAAAACTTGAAACAAACTTCCCGAGCAAAATCCAAACAACCACCACAAACCCTAGGGAGTCCTTCAAGAGAAAGCAATCTTCACTCAGGTCCAAAACACCTCCAGGCAGCTCCAATAAAGCCAAAACCCTAGCAGAGCACAGCTAGGTCCAACCGTCACCATCCTGAATAAAATATATTTGTAGAACATATATATATATATATATATATATCATCTCTCTCTCCCTTCTTTTTTTATATATATATACATATATATATATATTGGATTTACTATTTTATAAATTTTTTTTTTTATTTTACATTTGGATTCTCTAAATTTCTTAATTTACCAAATCTATCTAATTTACCATTATCTTCCCCAGCAACGACACCAAAAACTTAATCCAAAAAATATAGTTGTGTAAAATTTATAAAGTTGACTCCACTTTGCAATTGTACCAAAAACTTGATGTGGCATTTTATGAATAATAGCGTAATTTTAGTAATAATAACGTTAGGCTCTTAAGATTGGGATTCTATGCAAGTATATGTATCGTTATCACGTAATATAAGACTTTCTATTTAAGTCCCAAATATCGATCCCACGAGGAAGGTTTAAATTTGAAAGGATAAATTAAATAGTAAATTCATAGAATTAAAAATGAAATTTCTATCACTAATTTTGAATGTTTAAGATACTATAAAAGCTAATTTATTAACTACTAGCAGAATTTAAATGCAAAGTTTTAAAATAGTAACTACTAAACTATGTTTATGTCATGAAGTTTTCTTATATGAAAAATCATCTTTCCCACAACAATGAGTTTTTGGTGAAATGAGATGAGAAAACTAGTTTAAATATGTATTATGCCAAATAGGAGCAATTTTATTTCTCCACCCTAATTCATTGTTATAGATAATCATTAGCTAATCTTAGGTTTAGTCCTAATCTCGTGGCTAGTGTAGCAGGATATTGGCTTCCAATCTTGAGCTCCCACTTCACTTTCCCTGAAAGCTAACTCTCACTTCAGTTTTTAAACACTAAGATTGAATTGAGGATTTTTAGACTGACACCCTTAAAAAATCTCCAATTCTACACTTAATAAAGTATATTTCTATATTAATTTGCACTTAATTCCATGAACAAAATACTCCTTTATGGAGTTAAATGTAATTCTCACTCTATTGTAGAACTCATACTCCATTTCCCGGATCATATGTTTCACAACATATTTTAACAATTCAATTGGCCAGATCGAAAAGTAAATTAAGAGCGAAGTTGAAAAACCATCACAATTTATTTTAAATTTTAACATTGGCACGTCTAAATTATCTCTTCATTTCACCATTCTTAGAGCAGGGAAAAATATAAAGGAAACTACTAAAACTTCATGAGAAAGATACAAAAAAAAAACAAATTTCATATATAAAAGGAAGTTCATAAAATAATAATAAATAAATAACACTTATCCAAAACTCTTTCTCAAAGTAAATCCCTTGTAGCCTCTCTTAGGAAATGTAGGTAAAACAAATCTCTCACTTCTATTTCTCTTCAAAACTTCTTAGAGAAGAATTCATACTTAAACTCACTCAAAAAACTCAAAATTATAAAGAAAATAACTAACTAATGGTGTGGAATGGCATGGAATGATGTAAAGTGGCAAGAAGAGGTGATGGATGGCTGAAAGACAAAAGTAACCCTCTTTTCTGATCAATTTTGGCTTCTAATAGAGCCTAGGGTTGATTCTCCAATAGGTGCATCCAAAACTCTTCAAAAAAGCATGCAAATTTGTCAAATCTCTTATAATTAGGGCTTGCAACGACACTAGCGTCGTCGGTGCCCATTATAGAGCCATCGACACCAGAGATCATTTAATTTAGTCTGTCATCTCTGTTAATCGGCACCCTTGGTGCCCAGTGTGGCGTTGTCGATGCTAAGAAATTTTTTAAATTCTCCATTTTGACTCCAAATTTCATTCTTTTTGCTTCATTTTTGCTCCAATTCCTAAAAATCAACAACCTGCAATAAAACATAGAAAATACCTTCCATTAAAGTGCAATATCACAAAATTTTCCCCAGTGCCCCTAGAGTGACTACTACCACCCATAGCCACGCCACTGATGCCTCTCTCATAGATTAATTAGGATATTTTGTTTGATAGAACAAGGGAGGAGTTGCAGTGTGTGAGTAGAGAGTATTGTAAGACAAGGGAAGAGAAGTGATTCAAAAGAACTTCAGGAGTTGGGTGGAGAGGATTTTAGATAAGTTTTTACCTTTGTAACTACATTTGGTTTTAGTTTACACTTCTTGTTCATTTACATGATTTCTACTGTTAAACTTAAGTGTGGTTGCGTTTTCTCCATGAATTTTGAGTAGTTTTCTTTATCTTTTTCCTTAAAACGATAAGTGATTAAGTGCTAGATGGAAGTTGTGTGAAGTATTAATATTTAATATTAGAAAAAATTTTAAGGATTTTAAACCTCATACTTCATTTAATTCTTGATTTTGGCCAATTAAGATGTTAACATTTGTTGTTAGAACATGTAGGTATTGTTTGAGTCAACTAATGGTAAGAATCACATGAGATTGTATGGATGAGAATGTAATTCATATGGTTAAGTGAAAATAAATAGGTCAATAATCTTTGAAGCGTATAAAATTAGAGGACTTTAGAGTGACATGCTAAACCCCCCAATTTGTTTTATAGTTTTTGGTTTTAATACATGATGTTAGCCTATAGGTGGAAGGAGAAGAGGCTGAATTTATTTTGGCTTAAATTTATAGATGTTAAACAATTTGGCTGAATTTAATAGAAAAGGCTTATAGTTTTTGGTTGAGGCTGAATTTAATAGAAGAGGCTAAATTTTAAGAAGAGACTGAATTTATAATTGTTAACCAATCACTTATTATAGAAAAGGCTTAATTTTTTCATATGGTTGAGGCTGAATATAATACGAGATGTTAGCCTATAAATGTTAACCAATTTGGTATATAGTTTTTGGTGTAAAACAAGAGGACTTTCACTCCTATTACAACATCTATAATTTGAGTAAGAATATTTTGCAAGGTAGAATATGCTATTTAATTTCTTTTGACTTATTAACAGGCTGAATTTCTCTTTATGGGTTCAATAATCAGGGCTTAATAAAAAAAATCTTATATTACTTGATAATGATATGTCTACTTGCGTAGCATCCAAGACTTAGATATAATAATAAAATTCCTATTTGCTTTCAAGTCAAGTTTTTATTGTCATCATAAAATAAGACATATAAGTAAGGAAAAATTAAGAATATAACTGCTACATCATACTTTCATATAAAATTGGGATCAAGTTTTTGGCTACCACGGCCGAAAAGAATGAAATTTTTTGAAGAAATTTTTAGGAAGAAAATTTCTATTTTTATAAAGTCTTATTTAAACTTTTACATTTATCATAGGAATATCATAGTGTTGTTATCAGCACTATTTTGTGTTGAGGGAGTTACCCGTAAGAAGCTGTTGGTCACCGGAATCGAAATCCCATCGCCCGCTTCAGAAGGACGTTTAATCTACATATATATTTATTTTTGGAAAAATATGAAATCAAAACTGACTCCATAATTTTCATAGTTTAAGTGAAAGAGCGTTGTACCTCAAATCTTGTATCTATCTCGAAGGATAAACACAAGACTTGATGATGAGGCTCGATCAGATAAACTAAGGAACATATGACATCCGTTTGGTCTGACAAACTTTTGTATTTGCCGACAAGTTCCCCTATTTAATATAAATGATTAAAAAGGGTTTATATTAAGCTGGGTTCGGACATGCTTCCTATAAGGGCAAACCCCTACAATTAATTACATCTTAAATGACCAAAGTCACCTAAGAAGACTCTCGATAAAAATCAAGAGATATTATCTTCAAAGAATTTCAAAGGGTAGGACTCTTCAATGAGATCAGACGTAGAGGTGTGAAAGGGGATTGGTTCAAATTTGGAACATTTTATTGTAGAATCCAAAGGAGGAAGAACTAGGGGATGTCATGGATCCA
>NW_018250534.1:58044-62740 GCF_001263595.1 Phalaenopsis equestris | reverse complement strand
TTAGTTAGGGCTTACATTTGTGTGAAACGATCACACAAATAGCCTGGAAGATGTGAGGATTTAGGTCGTGACAAACGATAACCTCAGAATCCTAAGACGAGTTAGGGCTTATATTGTATAACAGGGCTATACAAAGGCCTATAGATAAGGTGAGGATTTATGTTACATAAGCAAGTAACCTTGAAGTCCTATGGCTTTTGTTATTTATATCTAAGGAAGATAGGTTTAGTTGAGGAAGACAAGTTTTGCTGTTGAAGATGGTCAAGCTCCTTGCCGCAACGAGTTTGAGTTTTCTAGTGTGTTAAGTTATAATGTCAAATCAGGTGGCCTTATGGTCGAAATTCTTTAAATTTCATGAGGGCATTTTAAAGTTAATTAGAGCAACACCGGTTAAGATCCTATGGTTCCCTCATTCTAGCCCCACTAGGTCTATCGGATTCACTTAATCCTAAATGAACTTACTAAACTCAACTTAATGAGTTCCATAATTTCATTTAGATCGTGGGAAGCCTCGTTAGCAATCATAGGTTACCTCCTCCGAGGGATTCCCGATCATCCTATAGAGATGTCTTAATTTATTTGAAGTTATAGTTTTGTGTGATGTTTGTGATTAATCTTTGAGTTGTTTTGTATTTTGAATGTTGTGGCGGTGAATTTTATCTTGGTTGATTTTAGTTTTGGTTTTTATTTTGTGGCTATCTTGATAGTTTTAGTTTTCATGCAGGGTGGCATCGTTTTTAGCATGGAAGATTTTGAGGTATAAAAGTACAGTATGAAGGGACAAGAAAGACATCGTTAAAATTTGCAAAAGCGTACCTGACTAAAAAGACATGTTAAGTGAGTTTATATGAAACAGGGAAGTAAAACTTTGATGACCTACCCAACCCTAGATCATACCTTGGTGGGTCCTTATTTGATCAATTAAGGATGACTTTATCAAGCGAAATATATTGAGTTTAGTAGATCTCTGAGGTATCCAGCAGATCTAGAGAAAGAAGTAGGTCCGTGCTACTTTCTTGTTGCTTGGTGGAAAATTCCAAGTTCTTTTAAACTTATTATGTTACTTAATAATTCATCATGTAAATACCCTTAATGCTCACTGAACACTGATGTCTCAATTATCCCTAAAAATGGGGTAATTATCACTTGTGATTCAATTTAAGAATTATGTGGGTGAAGACCCTTAAAGAGGCAAGTTAGTGTTGTTGGAACACATAACCAAATTTTGATCCTAATTGGGCTTGTAATGTTTAAAAGATCTTTTAATTTTAAATAATGTTTACTTTTCTAATCCTTATTTAAATGAAACTTGATTTATCCTAAGTCATTACGAAGCCCTTATGACCTAGTTGAGTGTCTTAATTAGTTTTGAAGAGGTTAGGCTTTAGGTGGTCATGATTCATGATTTGAATTTTATTTGAACATCAAAATAAGGGTATTAAATTGATTATTTATTGACTTCAAAAGTCATACCCCTAAGTACTAGAGTTATTTTATTTTATCAAACTTCCAAATTTTAATAATTTAGAAATTTATTAACTTATCTTTTTCAATTAAGAAAGAGAGGTTGGTTTCTAGTAATTAACCCCATGTGTTTCAAACATCCAAATTAAGATCAGAGGTTACCCTTTTCCCTCTTTAAATTAAGCCTAAATTTTAATTAAAGCTAATTTTCCAAAATTACACATTTTCCCCTAAGACTCTAACACTTCATAATTTGTCAACTTCAATTAAAATGACTTTGAAATTTTTATCCTACCTCATTCATGGGTCAATTAAGACATCAGAGGAGAAAATGTGATTTTTCAAAATTTAATTTATTTTATATAATTATTTTCATGAAAAAATAGGATTTTTCAAAGAAAATTACTAACTTGACCAAGGTAAATCCTAATCCCTTAAAATTTTACTTGATGGTTGTCCTAGACTAGGGGAGCCTTTGGACCAAATTTCATGATTATTTGTATTTTATTTGAATTTTAAGAATTATTACAAGTTCTAGGGTGTTTATTAAATATAAAATATTTTAAATGGGGAAAATTAAATTTTGTATTTTTGAAAAGTCTCCCCAAGGTCAGAGAACATAAATTTATTGACTTCAAAAGTCATACCCCTAAGTACTAGAGTTATTTTATTTTATCAAACTTCCAAATTTTAAATAAACTTCCAAATTCTAATAATTTTTGAAATTTATTAACTTATCTTTTTCAATTAAGAAAGAGAGGTTGGTTTCTAGTAATTAATACCTTATGTTTCAAACATCAAATAAGTTGATTAAGATCAGAGGTTACCCATTTTCCTTCTTGAATTAAGCCTAAATGTTAATTAAGGCTAAGTTTCTTAAATTACACATTTGCCCCTAAGGCTCTAACACTTCATAATTTGTCAAATTCAATTCAAATAAGTTTGAAATTTTTATCCTACCTCATTCATCGGTCAATTAAGACATTAGAGGAGAAAATGTGATTTTTCAAAATTTAATTTATTTATCTAATTATTTACAGGCAAAAAAAAGATTTTTCAAAGAAAATTCCTAAATTGACCAAGGTAACTCCTAATTGACCAAGGTAAATCCTAATCCCTTAAAATTTTACTTGATGGTTGTCCTAGACTAGGGGAGCCTTTGGACCAAATTTCATGATTATTTGTATTTTATTTGAATTTTAAGAATTATTACAAGTTCTAGGGTGTTTATTAAATATAAAATATTTTAAATGGGGAAAATTAAATTTTGTATTTTTGAAAAGTCTCCCCAAGGTCAGAGAACATAAATAAGAAGATTTTATATTTTTTTCTGAATTTTATTTGATTTATTGGAATTATTCTTAAGGAAAACCCAACTTTAGCCTTTAAAAATCATTTTTAAGCTTTAAAATTCAATATCTTTGTTTAGAAAATCAGGAAAAATATTCTAATTATTCCTAAGTTATTGGGAACCAATTTAGAACAATTACACGAGTTTCATTCTTTTTGTAATTTTTATGAATTTTTAATTATTTCAGATATTTAAATTAGGCTAAAAATGAAGTTTTTTTTTTAATATCATTTTATTTTTAGAAAATACCCTTGATCACAGAGAACTCAAAAATATAAGTTTTTATAAATTTTTGAGTTATGTTTTGATTTTTAAAAAGTTATTTAAATGCCAAAAATGATGTTTATCTTTAAAAAATAACTTAAGTTATCAAATGAACTCAAAATATTTTGAAATTTTTATGGTGAGTTCTCTGGATCATAAATAATAGTGGAGATAAAAAATCAAGTCATTTAAATGTTTATATCTTTCAAAATTAATTTCTTTAATGATTTAGAGTTTATGAAAATTGAGTACATTTTAGATGACTTGACCCATGAAATTATTTTCAAAAGCTCCTTTGGTCATGGTGGACCTTCCAAAATTATCTTGGAATTTTCTAATCAACATGCTAATTTCCATGATTATTTTAAGTAAATAATGCATATAGACTTGAAAAATGTGATCCTTTGTCTAGGAACCTCCTCTGACTTTTGGAAAATGAGAGAATGTTCTTCTTGACAGAGGCTACAACATGCCAAAAATTCAAGCAATGATGATAAGTCTACATGCTTGGAGAATCAAAAGATTTAGATCAGTATTTAATTAATTAAAAATAAAATATGCACCACAGGAACTTAAAATTATTCCAAATTATTCTTCTCTATTCACTAAGCAAGTGGGTATTTTTATTTTATTTTTGTGATTTTTCTACAAAAATAAAAATTTATGCATTTTTAAAGTTAAGGGAGTTTAAGTAAATAGAAAAAGCCCTATTTTTTCTACTTGTCCACGTGACGCCTCGCCAACCTACAGCGGCTCAGCAGCGCCACGCGGCGTGCTCCCCTTTGATGCCACCGTCCAGGCCAGCAGCCACACGTCCCGCTATTCGTGTAAAGAAGCACTGTCGGACTTCATCTTGATCGTCCATTCGATATACACTTGATCAAACGGCTCCCAATCATCCTCCCCGATAGAATGGTCCCATGACCGACCACAATAAAACCCTAAGATCTCAGCCTACACACAACCAAATCTCTTCGGGTTTGATCCTATGGACTCATCTATGTGAGGTGAACCAATTCATATGATAATCATGCAATTAAATTAAGCCTGATCCAATGGAGAATCAAAATAGGCTCGGGAGGGAGAGAAGTTTTATACCTTTGCTCTGAGAAATGAAGCTTCAATCAGAGGGTATTGGCACATTCATTAGGGTCCAAGGAGGCTACGGATTAAGCCTCTTGTTGTGATGTAAGGTTTAGGTATGAATTCAATCACGATCGGATTTGGGTATTGGTCTAGAGCTATGGTAGAGGCTGTCCTGGTTTTTGGTAGAGGTTTAAGCTTAAAATTAAGCTTCCACAATAGAATTCAGTGGGGCAAGAGAGTTGACTTGCACTGAGGAGATCTTAGGGAGGCTCAGTGAGAATTTGGGAGGCTCTCTCTAAGAAATTTTTAGCACTTACTTAATGACCATGGAGGTGGCCTTTTATAAAAATGAGGTTAAGGTGTCTGTCATGGTCAATTAGAGGGTGTAATGTGGTGCTTAGGTGCAGGGCAGAGGAGCTCTATAATTTGATTTGGATGATTTGGGAGGTGTTAGCCTCTAGGTTTGATTTGGGTGAAGTGCCACGGGGGTGGCTCTTGGTTTGGCCATTTTCCGGCCACTAGGCTGGCCGG
>NW_018250534.1:48756-58034 GCF_001263595.1 Phalaenopsis equestris | reverse complement strand
TGGGCTGGCCGGCCGATGAGGGGGAGGTGGCTAGGTGCTCAGGGCATCCAGAGGAATCTATCACAACAATTTAATGTGTTTTGATTTGGTAAGGATATCTTAAGCATGTGTATTTTTGGGAATAAGATCTCTTAATTTTGGGAGCCTTTGGTCCATGAATTAGTTTAGGTGGTTAGATGGTTTTTGGCTCAGTCTTAGTCGTCACCTAATGACTGAGGTGGAGTTAATTTAGTTGCTTTAGGGTGGTTGGGTCACATTTAGTGCATGGGTCCAAGTGGGTGCAAATGACCAAGTCTTGGGTTTGTTCTAGGCTATCCATGTCAATTAGCGCAAATAAATGTTTCATTTGGTAAAAATGATCATAATGAACAACTTTGGTGAAGGGTGGAAGTGGTTTTGAACTCAATTGAATGGTCAATTTTAGGGAATTTTGAATTTTACTAAATTTGGTTATGTTGGGCTAGGCCTTGATCTAGCTTGGGCTAGCCTTGGGATAATTCCAAATTGATTATTTTAAATGGTCAATAGGGACCCCACGAAGAGTTTTCAACATTAATTGGATGCCAATTTGGGGGTTAAGGCAATCAATTGGGTGAAATTTGGGGACTTAGCCAATTTGGGGCTAAATTTGGGAATTTTGTATTTTGGCCAAAATCAAATGGATTTGAGGCTTCACCAAGGCCAATTTATGGTTCATTTTTATGTGTAGGAATGTTATAAAGATTTTTCAACATTAATTGGGGCCAATTGACTAGCCTATGGGTTTAATTTGGTGAGATAAGGTCATGTGACTAAAATTGGGGGTTTGACCTGTACCAAAATTGGGCTCAAATCATGGTCCAATTAAGCTTGGATTTGGTCTAATTGTGCTTGGATTTAGTTTAATTTGATCATATAAAAAGTGAATTTGTGTTTAGGGTTGGAATTGGGGTGAATTGAGATCAAATTGATGGACATTTGAGTTGAGTTTGGGAAAATTTGGGCCTTTAAAGGGCATATTGGGGGTTTTGATCGAAGATGGTCAAATTTGCCAAATTAGGCCATGTAATAGTCAAGGAAAATGAAATTAGGAATATTTTGGAGGTTTTGGGAATTTTTGGGATTTTTTGGAATTTTTGGAATTTTTGGCCCAAGAGGGGTATTTTGGTAATTTGGCCAATTTAGGTGTTTTGAAGGTGTTTGAAATGATTTTTGAACAATTTTGGTTATTTTGGCGTGATTTGTAGATTTTGGCCAAATTTGGGGTCCTAAGGGTATCTTGGTAGTTTGGGGGATTTGGGGACAATAGGGTAGGTTGGGTATCTTGATAGAGTTGGATTGCCAACCACACCACAAATAGGCCTGGGACCAATAGAAACCCCATTTTGGGTCCTCTATGTAGTGGTTTTAGCTAAACCCTAGCCTAGGGCTACTGGGTTTAGGGAACAGCCTATAGGAGTCTCCCAAAAGTATCAAGAGACTAAAGCCTAGAAGTTCCGGGTTTAAGGTAATGAGTTATTGTGAGTGCAAACAACTGCCTTAGCCCTAGACCAAAACCAAGGGTCAACCCTAAGGTCCAATAGTCCTAAGAATGACTCATCTTGAGTTTCCCCCATAGTGACCCCTTCTACTAGGTGCTAGAGTTTAGGACCAATATGTGGAACTTCCAAGTTGAGTAGAGAATTGTTTGAAATTTCTAATGGTGAGGGTTCCTTGTCTAGTTTCCTAAGAATAGTCAATAGGAAAGTCCAATGGGTAGACCTTAAGATACTAAAGAGGGAAGACTAAACCTCAACCAAAAGTGAGGTCAACAAATGGACCCCCAATAGGTGTGGTGTACTGGGCAAGCACACCGGGCGTATTGGCGCTGACCGACAAGATCAACAAAAACCAATAAAAAATCTAAGAGAACAAACCCGGAAGTATGTGTAGAGTTGTGTGTGTGTGTTTTTTTTTATTTCTGTTGGGGATACTGGAAGTTGGAAATTGCATATTTGATCAAGTCAAGAAGTAGGGACTCTCGCTGGGGATTGGTGGGTGGATTTCAAGTTATGAAATCTTAGAGATTTCTAGAGGATGGGAATCAATACGCAAGTGCAGACCCTGAGGTGGGAATTAAAATTTAAGTATCAATATCGAAATGAAAGGAAGAGTAAGAATGTAGGTACCGACCTCAAAAGATGAGAATCAAAATTTAGGTACTGATCCAAAAATAAGATTTGAAATTTAAGTATCAATCTCAGAGAGAGTCGAAATTTAGGTATCAACCTCCAAAGATGAGAATCAGAATTTAGGTACTGACTCAAAAATGTGAGAATTGAAATTTAGGTATCAACCTCAAGGAGAGAGTTGAAATTTAGGTATCGACCTCGAAAGATGAGAATCAGAATTTAGGTACTGATTCAAAAATGAGATTTGAAATTTAGCTGCCAATCTCAGGGAGAGAGTCAAAATTTAGGTTTCGACCTTGAAAGATGATAATCAAAATTTTGGTAATGACTCAAAAATGAGATTTGAAATTTAGCTATCAATCTCAGAGAGAGAGTCAAAATTTAGGTATCGACCTCGAAAGGTGAGAACCTGAATTTAGGTACTGATTCAAATAGAGATTTGAAATTTTGGTATCAATCCTGAGAAGAGAGTCAAAATTTAGGTATCGACCTCGAAAGAAAAGAATTAGAATTTCAGTACTGACTCGAAGAAAATAGATTCGAAATTTAGGTATAAATTCTGAGAAGAGAGTCAAAATTTAGGTATCAATCTCGAAAGGTGAGAACCAGAATTTAGGTATTGATACAAAAGGACTGATTAAGAAATGAGAACAAAAATGTAGGTATCAATTCAAAGATGAGAGGATTGAAATGTAAGTATCAATTCAAAGACGTGAGAATTGAGATGTAAGTATCAATTCAAAGATGTGAGAATTGAAATGTAAGTATCAATTCCAAGGAGAGAGTCGAAATTTAGGAATCGACCTCGAAATGTGATTATTGAAATACAAAGAGCTTGTGGTGTTGAATTTGCAGAATTGTATCATGCGGAAAGGATGATTTTGTTGAAGAAGATTTGTAGAGCTTTGTGGGGTTTTGTGCAGAATGCAAATGTCCGCGGGGATGTGAAGAGAGTTAATCCAGATAAAGATGGTTGTGTTGCACGCATAAAGAGTAAGCAACTCTGAAAATGAGAGAATCTACTCAACATATTTTTATCACATTTATTTTTTTAAAATATGTCTTTAAAGTTTTAATTTTAAAAGGTTGATTTTTAAAAGAAATTTG
Source organism: Phalaenopsis equestris (assembly GCF_001263595.1). Lineage (NCBI taxonomy): Eukaryota > Viridiplantae > Streptophyta > Magnoliopsida > Asparagales > Orchidaceae > Phalaenopsis > Phalaenopsis equestris. The sequence continues at coordinate 54,777 of NW_018250534.1, read as the reverse complement.
TTTTGTTGTTTATTTATTTGATAATTATTTTTATTTAAATTTTATTTATTGTTAAAGATTTGTTGTTTCATTCTTTGTTCATTGAAACTCTGAACCAACATGTGGTTCATGGCTTTCATCCATCGCACAAAATGGCAACTGACAAAAAGACACATTCCTGAGAAAAATTTTCATTAATTTACTTCAGTAAAAAGATGTCACAGATCGAACCTAGGCTAATGCCTTAAAAGGTACAATATGTAGTCCATGTTGAAATACATTCATGCAATGAATACAATGTAGGCTGAATATATCAGATACATATCATGTTGCTAAAAACAAATTGAACCCTCTGACCATCTGTACTAGGTACGATGAGCTCCTGACCAAGCAGACCTTCTAAGTTATGCTCCACGATAAGGGTTCCCTTCGCATGTTTTAGAGGTACAACCCTCTCATAGCTCGTACGGCAGTAAATTTTCCAGTTTTGGTTCGGGCTGAAATCCATATGGTATTTTGCTGTCATCTATCCTGCGGAAAGTCACAGACACCGTCAGAAGGTTACAGTCACCCTGAGGTGTCGTACCCCTAGAATGCAATGTTTGGCAACGTCTTCACTGTTGCCTTTAAGAACGAGTATTGAACCTACAAGTACTGAACTGACTGGTAGAGGAATCTCCACAGCACCTCTGAATTCACCAAGGCCGACGATATTGATTTCTTTCCTAAATAAAATATTGCTTTTGCTCAGAAATGAGACCGTGCAGAAGGGCCTCACAAAATCATGATGATCAATGTATGGGGGAATGAAATCACCATCTTCATAATATTGATAATGCAACTATTAGGTATGCAGGTAGTAGGTAGAATATTCCATTTGACCATTCTTTTTATCATCCATTTTATTTTTATCATCCTTTTTATCATTGGCGGTAGTGGATCTACTTGATCATGTCTGAAGATCCCACGTGGATTTCCCAGTCTGTTATTTGTGAAGTTATAACAACAGCCGCATTGGATGGTGATTCTTTCCTTTCCTCTCATTCATTTCTTTGGCTCGGAATATGTCCTTTCCATGAGAAGGCTCGCTCAACCTCTATCTCTTAAATCAAAGATACAATCCAAAATGCTTCTTTCATCACTTTTAGAAAAAAACCCTGGTATACAGCTCCAGGCCTTCCAGTATATTGATGAACTTTCCCTGAACTTCTTCATAAAGCTTGAATTCTCTTTTATTTACATTACTTATCTTGTAGTATTCTATCATAGTAGAGGTTGGCAGCTATCGATCCTTTGAGCATTGGCAGGAACCCAAACTGGCACTGGTTGATCTGGAGCATGAGACTCAGCCTCTAACGGGATGTACAACCCTGGGCTCCATAGTACATACTGATCCGTCCCCAATGGGACATATGGTTCATCCATCATAAAATCTGAAGTTGGAGATCCATTGGTGCTTGAGGTGTATTCTTCCATCGTATACTCTTCCAATGTACTAAAATGTTGTAGATGTAGAACATTGCAATCCAGGCATTCTACAAACGCGCCCGTGGCTGTTCAGGAATAGGGGTGAGCAAGTTGTTCATCTCTCTTTGACGTCTGCGTTCTTGTAGTAGAAAATCTCTCTGCTTCTTGCAGTTGGTGTTCCTGCGTTGCGTCTTGCGATGCAAAGTACTGGGTAGTCGTTTGTTATTGGTGGCTACTAGGCCTCCAACTGGTGTAGCTACCATGAAGGGCTGACGGATGGGCCCTTCCATCGGATGTTGCTCTATTATCACATTCTTGCCTTTGTGTGATACATTATCTTTAGCGGTCACTCTCAGTAGTGAAGGCAACCCCTCTTTCTCTTTGCAGCTGACTACGTCTATGAGAGGACCTTCGTAGTTGATGTCAACCTGGTTAAAATCCATGTTGAAGTCAATGGTACCGCCATGTGGCACCATCTTCTCATTTAGTTCGAGGCTCCAACCATCCTAGAAAGCTAAGATCAGCCTCTGTCCCGACATTTTTCTGCAGACGACAGAAAAAACGTCAGTGGGCCGAAACTTGTCATGAACAAGAACAAAACAAAGTATTTATTAAAGTAAAATTAATTTGCTTTGGTGAAATGAATTGTTTATTTTATGTATGAGTTTTGTTTAATTTAGTGGAACATTATACTCAAAAGTGGAAAGAAGAAAATTTGAAGTTTAAATTTTCTTTCTAAAAATTTTCATTATATTGAGGTTAATTACAAAATTTTGACCCGTTCATAGACATTTGGCCACATAGATAACCCTAAAACAATGAAAGTTTCAAAGTTTCAAAGCAAGCGGGGGCAAGCGGCATCAGGTTCCGTAATAGGTTTTCAGATATCGTCCGTTTATTGGTAACATAGGTTTTTCGCTTTGGAAGTTCACTAACTGGTAGGAGTTCACTAACTGGTAGGCTCCTCCTATATAGACCTTTTCAATGACAAATGATCCCTCCCAAGTTGGATTAAAACAGTATTTTGAGGGTAGAAGACCAAATTTTAAAGAGGTTTTAATGATCTTTCAACCTGAGTAGTACCTGAATAGGTTGGGCTGATGACGTTAAACCAAGTGCTTTATGAAACAAAACCCATAGTTATCTTTACTTTTATTGCGATTATAGTAGTTTTATTTGAAATTAACGTTAGATTGTGGTAGTATTAAACTCTACTGCCATTATTTACCCTTGAATCATCATAAAAATTTCATCCATAGAGAAAAGTTGGAACGCATTTGAAAAAGAACGAAACTGTACAATTTTTGCCTTGGGCGCCGATGACGGGTTTTTCCCTAGAGTCTAGGAAATTAAATTCTAAAGACTCGTCAGTGCCATCGACGCCGCCGACAGTGAGAATGGCAGAATGACTGTTTTTGGAGTTTGAATGGGTGGTTTTTGGCGGTTTTAGGTGGGAGTCACCCCTTTTAAACTCTCAAATTTGATTCCTAAGTTCATATTTTTTCTTAAATTCAATTTCCCCAAAAAGAAAGTGAAACTCCACCAAATTTATCCCTGTGGCGTCCAATTCCTTTGAAAACCATAGAATACGAGTGTTCAATCGGAGAAAGTTCATTATTGCAGAAGCGCATTGAATCTTCAACAAGGTACTGGCAAAGAAGAGATTAATCAAGGAAAGAGGATTCATAAATTGAGGATTGAATAATCCATTGACGACAATTGAAGAAATGATTGTGCGGCAAAGATGAAATTTACTCCTGCACGGATCACTGAACTATATATGATCGAGAACGTTCCTGTCTGTCATTGTTCCAATTTTGTTCCGACAAGAAACCTGATGAATGAAATTTACCAATATTTAACGGACAAAACTGAAGACTGGGAAATGAGAGAAAAAAAGTATGTTAGTTTTTCTTTGATACTGCTAAATCTCGTTTCTAAACACTAGCACTTCTTCATTTCTGCCATTTCTGCAAAACTGTTACCGATCACTGTTACCAATGATGAGGATTGGTAAAGTTTCTAAGGAAAGTGCTATTTCAAATTACTGCATCCAAATGGGATTGTCGTTCGATATTGGATCTATAATTGTGAAGTCTGTTATAATTGTGAAGTCTGTTTTGGGGCCTGATCGTTCATGGATCGACTTATGGGCTTGGACATCCTTCAACAATTTTCTTACATTGCAGTTAGTTCCACGTATCTTATGAAAATTAGGAAAAGGTACTTCTATCTTGGAAGCCTTTGAACCCAACTGAGAGATTCCCAACCAATGAAGATGAAAATGATATGACTATTATGGTAGATGAATCGTCTAAGAATTCACTGCCTATTCAACCTTTAGTTCCGGACAAAACACTAATGATCCTGCGCAGAATCAAGAAATTGGAGAAACATGTACAAAGTGTTATGGATGCAATTAATAATATCTCTGATTTCTTCAATCATCTATACTGGAGGATGAAAAAATAATTTTCTCACTCTGGACATATTGAAGAAAGTTTGATACGACTAATGAGAATGATGAAATTGATAGAAGAGAACTCTACTGAAAAATTTCCATATCGACCCTTCTATAACCTCTTCGTTCATGTGCAATCAATGGGTGATCTCAGAGGAGAATCTGGAACTGAATATGAAGAATAGTAGATTTACATTGCTACCTATCTATCTATGCATGTAATTTGATTTGAACTTTGCATTTGCTTTGCATTAGAATTATGCTTTTAGATCTTTGTATTGTTGAGATTAAGCATAGGATGTTTGTTTTCAGTGTTTTGAGTGTTATGGCTTGGATTGCAACGCTCAATTGATGTATTAAGGTTGAGAAAATATCAAACATAGGTGTGAGCGACATTGAATTGATGTATTAAAGTTGAGAAAATACCAAACTTAGGTGTATTGTGTAACGTATATTGTAACCCTTTGAATTTATATATAATTGTGATGTTTTGTGTTATGAAAGTTTATTTGTGTTAGTACATCATTTAATCACTTAAAATTATGCCTATAATGATTGAACAAATGTTGTTGAGGCTTGAAATGGATCGAAATCACAAAAATGTTGAAATTGAACCAATTCAATAGAGTCCGCCGACGACGCCCTCGACGCCGACGATTGTTGACTTTTCCTGAGACTTAGGATATAATGTCAATAGAGCGCCCTATCGGCGTCGAAGACCCCGCCGATGGCGAGATCCCAAAAAATCACCTTTAACCACGATTTTGGCCAACCAAAGCCCAACCCCACCGCCACTATGCATCATCCCCTTCCTCTAAAAAAATGCAATTTTCAACCTACGGCTTGAGAGATCTTAGATTTGCGGGTGATTTCAAGGCATTTAGACACTGGATTTGATCATCTCTTGGTAAGAGCTTCCCTCTAAACTAAAAATATTTGATTTTTACCATGAATTTCTTCCACATTTAGGAGATCCAAAAATTTGAGAATGTGAAGAAAATGTTAGGATGAAATTCATGGAATTTAGTTTTGAACTCTTAGAATCGCTCTTGGAAGCCATTACTTGCATATTTGAAGTATATTTTGGAATTTTTCTATAATCTTGATTAGATTGAAATCGCTCCACGACAAAGGAGGTGACTTGAGTTTGATGAGTCTCGCTTCGTCAATTCGAATGCTAAATCGAGGTTTACTTCAATATTTGAAGGAAACAAGTGTATACAAGATCGAGTTTTTGAGAGTTTGGGCGGAGAAATTAAACTAGTTATTACCGAGCGGAGGTGGGAAAACTTCTGTTACACCACCAATAATGGTGCTGCAAATATTATAAAAAAAAATTATGCCAACGTGTTCTATTTTGAAGACAGAATCGTTCAAGTGCGGGGATTTTCTGTTGAGTTTAGTGCCGCTCGCATTAACTCTGGCATTAACCCCTTTTATGAAGTCCTAGACTCTTACAACTGCCATTATGAAACCTTCAGTACTATGGAAGGTCGACTGAACGATGGGATCAACTTTCTCACTGATGGGAAAGGAACATGGAAGATAAATTTTTCTGCTTTCATGTTGAATGCCACATCTAAAACGTGACACTATTTTATTCCCTCTACTCTGTTACCGACTTATCACCATAGTGAGGTAACTAGAGATAGAGCTATTCTGAATTTCTGTATTCAGAATAATAAAAGTATAAATGTGGGGAGAACCATTTTTAAGAATATATTGACTACGACAAGGAGTGAAACAAGTGGAGGTATAGGACATATTGGCCTTATTTATGTATTGTGCCAACTTTCTAGAATGAAAGCTGGAGATGATGAGGAATGGGTTTACCCTATGAAACCCATTATTAAAGCTAATTTAAAAACATATGAATCCCATGAAAAATAGGGAACTGGGAGTAGGAGTTAAGAACCTTCTACTAGGAGAGTTGTCCCCTCTACTAGTTATGACCTTCCTTTTTCTAGCTCCCCTACTATGAAATGATTTAATGAATAAGTTGACCTTACAGCGAAAGATAATAGAGCTAACAAATGAAAGAATTGGGGGATTAGAACGTAGACATGATTATGATAGTGAGTACCTACAGAGGCATTCTGATTTTGAGATAGCTT
>NW_018250534.1:47777-48637 GCF_001263595.1 Phalaenopsis equestris | reverse complement strand
TTTTGATATCTAAATGTAATTGATGTACTTTTACTTTTATGTTTGTATTTTTTGTAATAGAAACAAATGGTTATTTGTACTTTTATTTTTATTGTAGTAATTAAATAATTTTTAATTATTGTTTTAAATGTTTAGTGTGGTTGTTAAAATTTTCATGTGTAGTATAATGTATGTTGAGTAGTACTTTTTGAATTCTAATGTAATGTGATTTTTATTTTGCATTTAAATTGTAATTGTCTTTTGTTTAGTATTGTGGATGTGCTAGTGAAATATTGTGTTTGTGTAATGTTTAGTTTTGTACTTATTTCAAAATTTTATTACCCAACAATTTCTCTAATGATTTATATGTATAGAAAGCTCCTAATGTTACAGACCAGGTGAAGTAGAAATTTTGAGAAGGACTACAAAAATTTAAGACTGATGAAAATGCCTAAAATATTGTGGCATGATTTAAATTTAGAATTTTTCTTTCCACCTGTAATCATTTCATATTGAAAAATTTAAGTTTGGGTGTGGGAGGAAAAAGATTAACTATTAGATGTTCTCAATTTAAATATTTTCAAAAATTATTAATATGATTTTATTTAGAGAATTTAATTCAGGTAACTATATTTTGTAGATATTTAAATATTATGGTAGATTTAAAGGAATATTTTTGTAATAAAAATTAATTTTGTAGATTAAGATATTTAATATAAGAGAATAAGACTATAGTTAACTATTTGAAGTAAAGGAAACTATATTTTGAAGTACTAAGAATCTGGAAATTCATTTGAGAAGAAAAGATTGAGGCTCAATAATGTAAAAACTATGAAATATTTATAAGGTAAAGGAATGCTTTGCATTTCAAATTTAGGGAA
>NW_018250534.1:47054-47706 GCF_001263595.1 Phalaenopsis equestris | reverse complement strand
AAAGGATTGAAAACAATCCCTGAAAAGAAAAGAAAAATATATAGGATTGAAAGAAATCCAAATGAAAAAGCAAAAAGAAAAGAAAGAAAAAATATGAATATGAGGAGAAGCTTGAGGAGATGCCTAATAAAAAATTGGCTTCACTGGACCTAGCTAAAGGAAAAACCTAAATACATTCCCGAACTTATACCTGAACTTATATTTATGGATTAGATCTTTTACTAGTAGTGTTCTCATGAAGTTTCTATCATTTGAATATTCTCAGTGACTTAATATTACAACATATAGTCATTCTTGAAATGAATAGAAGATTAGAACTCTTAAACTTGGTGACTGGATAATCTTGTAGCTATAGAGTTTATTTAATTACTTGAATTTTTTTCTAAAAATTTAACTATGGTATATATCTAAATCAAACTTATAGTATTTTTGAATTAAGACTTTACTTTAACAGATCATAACTTTTATATAGTAATAAAATTACTTGAGGACAAATAATAGTTAAGTTTGGGGGATTTTGACAAAGGAAAATATGTTGAGATTTTCATACCTAATTTACACTATTATTGATGATATTGCACTTTAAAGAAAGATATTTTTGATGTTTTGTTGCAGGAATGATGAATTATGGTCATTGGAGCAAAAAGATGCC
>NW_018250534.1:17062-45672 GCF_001263595.1 Phalaenopsis equestris | reverse complement strand
TATATATATACATCTTTATTCAATGTATAACCGTTGTTAAGTTTTTGGTGTCGTTGCTGAGGATTTCAATCTTTTAGCAGTAGTATTAAATACTTGTATTTTTAAGCATATATAAAGTCGCTGTCATTCTCACAATAAATATTAACATCTTAATTGGTGAAATCAAATAGTAAATGAATTACAAGGTTTAAAATCATCACAACTTATTCTGACATTAAAGATTAATAGTTCACACAACTTCCATCCAATAATTAATCACTTATCATTTTGAGGAAAATGATGAAGAAAACTACTCAGAATTCATGAAGAAAACACAAAGAAAACACAAAAACACTTAAGTTTAAAAGTAGAAATCATGAAAACACATAACAAGTCTAAATTAAAATCAAATGTAGTCACAAAGATAAAAATTTATCTCAAATTCCTCTCAGCCCAACTCTTGATGTTTCCTTGAATCTCTTCCCTTCCTGTCTCTTACAATACTCTCTACTAACACACTACAACTCCTCCCTTTCTTCTCTCTTAAAGTATCCTAATTAATCTATAGGAGAGGGGTGGCGACAGCTAATTGAGTCTCTCTCTATCATTTAATCTATGTCTTCCTTTGTAATTTTTTAAAAAGTGCTTTGTTGTCTCTTCAAAATGTGTCCACATTAAATGAATATTCCAAGAGTTGCCTCCTTTCAATAGCCATTTGAATGTATGTTCGTGTCCATTAACCATAAGCCACGTTTTAACCAAGAGTTGCTTCAAACACCCCTCCAAAAATTTATCGAAATTCACTGAATAATCAAATAACTATCTCAAGAGCTTAAGCACGAGGTATATGGCGCTTAGGTGTGGCTTTCCTGTTATCTTGAAGCTTAAGTGCCAGTCCTGGGTGCTTAAGCATCATAGTTCTTTCGCACACTTTTTTTTTCTATTTGCTCCAAATTTGATCCTTTTTCATTCCTTTTACCATTTTTTATCCATTTGATTATACCTAGAAGAAAAAATAAAAATACCTTCCATTAAAACACAATATCCTAAAAATTAGATAGAGAAGTGTGTAAATAAATTATATATATTTTAAGTGTATCAGCAACCTACATTTGCTAATGGGAGTTCTCCGGCTTGAATGAGCCTAATAACTCATTTAAAATAAGTAAATCTAAAAGAAAATAATAGTGCCAGAATGAGAGAACCTTAGGATCTGAATCGGTGTTGCTCTAAATAAATTAAAATCCCCTCTAAAGGCATTTGAATAATAACAACAAAAAAAAAACTTGTCACTTAAACTGCAAAACTATAAGTTCTTAATTGGAGTTTTCACTTCGATGAAGAAATTTGAGCTAACTCTGTGGGTAGCATTATAATAATGTATAGAAGAACAACTTTAAGGGATCAAACGGGTCTACAATAGGATAACTTTCTTTCGAATTAAATAACATGCCATAGAAATCATGCAAGTGTAGTCATAGGGTCTACAATAGAAAAACTTTCTTTAGAATTAAATAGCAAATGGGTATACATAAGCCCTAACTCGCTTTAGGCTCGAGTTTGTCATTTATTATGACATAACCCTCTTATTTATTAAACTATTGTTATGGCTGAGTCATGCAAGTGTAAGCCCTAAATATTAATAATCAGCAGGATGAAATATATAATAATATTTTATCGAATTTGAAGCCAAACCATAGGATAGCTTGGGAAGTCACCAAGGTTCTTTTTAGGATCTGTGGCATCCCCTAGTTTTCTCCCTTTGGATTCCAAAGATAACTTTTTTAATTTTCATCCATTCCCTTTTGAATTCTGGATGTTTGACCTCAAAAGCTTTAAACTTTCAGAATGTTGAGGACAATACCTTTTAATCTAAACTGAGAGATTTATTAGAAGATTTTAATTTTCTAAGATGTAATTAATTATTGGGGCTTGCCCTTATAGGAAACTTTGAACCCGACTTAAAATAAACCCTATCTAATCTTTTATATTAGATAAGGGAATTTGTTAGTCAATATAAAGTCTTGCAGACTAAGACATATCATAATTTCTTTTGTTTATTTAATCAAGTTTTACTATCAAGTAATGTGTTGATTCTTCGGGATAGCTACGTCACTTGCGGTGTTGCACTTGTTTAATTAAATTATTACTTGTGTAAGATCAGTTCGGTCTCGTACATTCAGAGTGGCGGCTGGTTTCTCTGGTGCTCTGCTAGGGTTTCGGAAAAATGGATCTAGATGCTGTTGATGGCCTAATCTCAGTTGCCTTCTCAAGTTTCACTAGATTTTTTTTCTCTCATCGCTGGTTTCTTCAAGTTTTGATTTTTTCTAGCTCTTTACTTTTTCTCGGGCTTCTGTTTTTCAAATTATTATTGTTCCATTGCTTAGCTCCATTGTTGTTGTTTTGGTTTTGTTTGGTTACTTGGAATTTGTCTTTACTGATTCTTTTGCTTACTCTACTTTTTCATCAGCCACTCCTTTGCCCAAAATCTGCCCAAAATCGATAGCTCCACTAGCTACCTTGACTCTGTGATATTTTTTGTGTTGTGGGGGTTTTTCAGTGATGACTGAACCTAATGCTATTGATCTTGCCACTAATATTCAGTGCGCTAAGGCCACATTTTCTAACATTTTTAGAAAAGTTTATGAAAATGTTCAAAATCCTGATGACTTGGTATTCCCTCAAGAGTACCATGAAAGAAATGACCCTCTTTTCAAACCTATATGCAGGAAAAGTGGGAAAATGGCTATCTATTATTTTGAGAAGGACTTAAACGGCCTAACAAAATGCTATAAATTCACCTTAATTGGAAAATTTCAACTTGGCCATCCTAAAATGGAATTTGTGAGAAGACTCTTTGATGGACTAAAATTTAAAGGGGCTTGGAAAGTGGGTCTTCTTGATGGAAGGCACATTCTCATCAACCTAATAAGGGTAGAAGACTATGCTAGAATATTCTCTAAACAATCTATATTGATTGAAGGTATCTCAATGAAGTTATTAAAGGGGACACCTGATTTTGACCCTAGTAAAGAATTGCCAATTGTCCCCATTTGGTTTAAGTTACTTGGACTTAAACTCCACTTCTTCAACAATAAATTTCTTTTCAACATTGGCAAAGCCTTGGGAATACCTTTCAAGTTGGATGCCCCCACCTTCAATTTATCCAGACCCTCAGTAGCTAGAATCCTGATTGAATGAAACATTACCTTACCAGCTGTGGAGGAAATTTGGTTAGGTACTGAGCACAGTCAATTTTAGCAGAAAATCATAGCTGAACAAAGTCCTTATTATTGCCATCACTGCAAAATGTTTGGCCCTACTGATGAGAAGTGCTTTAGACTTCATCCCAATCTCAGAGGAAAGCTACCTAGACCTAATTCTGAGGGATTAGAGGCATAGGGAATTGAGATGCCAGCTGTTGATAGAATTACAGCCCAGGATTCTGAAGTTCCCGGGGCAAGGATTCAAAAGGACACTTTGCACGAGTTGGCTGAATTATCTCAAAATACTGATAAAAGTGTTGTTGACCATTATAACTCTCTGCAAAATGTTCTAAAATCTCAGACTGAGCAACTTCACCTTATCCCAGAATCAACTCAAGATGAACATATCCGGTGTACCGCACTTCAAACACCTCCTGCTGAATAAAGAGAAACTATTATTGATATAGCAGAGGAAAATCCTTTGCTATTACAAATGGCTAGAAATTTAGAAGAGGGATGGTAAATTCAGAAATCAAAAAAGAAGAAAATTCTCTTGGAACTAAAGAATCTCCTTCCCTCTTCTTAATCTTTGGAGGAAGACCTCCCTCTCACTTCTAGCCCTGTTAGGATTAAGAGGAGATGAAAGTCCACCTCAATTAGTTAATGAATTTAAACTGTTGGAATTAATGTTAGGGGATTAACACATCCTAGATACCTTAATAGAATCCTGGCTCTTAATAGGATGTATAAACCTTGGATCATTACAATATTTGAACATATGATATCTAAACATGTCAACAAAATTGTGAGGAAGTTCCCTGGATTTCAGCTTTTTGTTAACACTAACAGTTTATTATTTGTTAACACTAACAGTAAAATTTGGCTATTTTGCAGACAGGAGATTCAATGTACTGTTCTCAAAGAGGGAGACTAATTTATTCACTTGAAGATTAACTTAAATAGCTATAATGGCTTCGCTATTTTTATATATGTTGGTTTTACCTCCACTGCTAGACAAGAACTCCGGCAACAGTTACAAGAATTCAGCAATTCTACAAGGGATTTCTGGTTTGTTGGGGGTTAGTTCAATTGCCTCTGTTCACCTAGTGAGAAGAAGGGTAGAAGATCTCCTGATATCAATCTTATGAACTTTTTCAATGACAATATCCAGTCTGTTGGACATTATGATTTGGGATTTACTGGTCCTAAGTACACATGGAGAAGGGGGATGATATGGGAGAGGCTGGATAGAGTTTTGGTGAATGACATTTGCTTCAGAGATTTCCTCCACACATCTTTCCAACACTTGGCTATGAGTGGGTCTGACCATAGACGTTTACTTATTCATATATCTTCCAACACTACTAAAAGCAAAGCCAATTTTAGATATCTTAATATGTGGTCCATGCATGGGGATTTTTTAATTCAAGTTTCTTTGGCTTGGGCTGATGTTCACCATCACATTCCTAGTATCAAACTATGGTTATTACATAAAAAAGTCAGTAAACATCTTTCTAAATGGAATTGGGAAGTGGTAGGGAACATTGATAGCAAAGTCCTAGAGGCTGCAAAGAAGGTATTACAAATAGAACAACTCATGACCTTTGGTCATGGGTCTGACATTGAGCTTCATTTTGCTAATGAACACCTACTGGATGCCATCAATATGCAAGAGGAGTTCTATGCTCAAAAGGCCAATAGAATGAAATTTTGTGATGGGGATAGAAATTCTAAATATTATCATGCTTGCATCAACTATAGAAGGAAGTGCAACACTATTCATAAAATCACTAAAAAGGAGGGTCAATTGATTACAAATGCAAAAGGTATAGCTTGTAATGTTGTTCAATATTTTTAAGACATTTTCGAACAACCTCCTGCCTCTCAACATGCCATTCAATACACATTATTTCATATGGAAAGGGAGTTCACTCAAAGCCTTTCTCTCACTGATATTCCTGATAAAAAGGAAATATGGGAAGCACTGAATTCTATTGACAGTACAAAGGATGCTGGACCTAATGGGTTCACAACTAACTTCTATAAAAAGGCCTGGCTGATTCTGAAGAGAGATGTTATTGCAAAAGTCCAAAGTTTTTACTAGGGTGTTGATCTCCCCAAATACTTCTCCTCCTCTACTATTACTGTGGTTCCCAATGAAAAAACTCCTCATAAATGGGAAAATTTCAGAACTATTAGCCTCACTTCTGTTATTTTAAAGATTATAAGCAAATTTCTAGTTCATAGATTACAACCTCATTTGAATCAACTTATCTGCAAGAATCAGACAGCCTTTATTAAGGATAGAAGCATTGTAGATAATGTTCAGTATTAGATCTGAATAGAATCACTAGAGGAGGGAATTTAATTCTAGAGTTGGATATTAAATTAGCTTATGACACAATCAGTTGGAAGTTTATTGAACAGGTTCTCATTGCTAGAGGTTTCCTCCCGTCTTTTGTCTCTCTAATCAATAGATGGATGGCTAATAATTTTCATTCCGTCTTTATAAATGGAACTTCACATGGGTTTTTTAGTGAATCCAGAGGTATTAAACAAGGTGACCCACTATCCCCTACCATATTTATTTTGGTTTTTGACTACTTATCCAAAGTTTTGAATGATTTGGCATCCAGGAAACCCCACTCCATTTATAGTCATAGATCTTCCATCTTAATTAATCATTTGGCTTTTGCTGATGATATTATTATATTTATCAAAGCTTCCAAACCTGCTGTTAGATTATTCATGCAGTGCTTGGAGAATTTCCAGGATGTTTCTGGAATGAAGTTGAATGGCCAGGAGTGCATTTCTGTTTTCAGCAAACAATGCAAGAGTGAGTTTAAGAACTGGGTTTTTGACTTCACTGGCTTTACCAACAGCCAACTTCCTATGAAATATCTAAGGGTGTTTCTTATCAAAGGGAGAACTAGAAATTTTTAGTTTGATCATATTCTAGAGAAGATTCAAAGCAAACTGCAAGCATGGGAGGATTCCTATTTATCCAATGAGGGTAGGATAACCCTTATGAAAAGTGTTCTATCAACCATTCCATCTTATCTTCTACAAATGAATGTTATGAAAAAGGCTACTCAAGGATTATTGGAAGGTATGTTCAATAGATTTCTGAGGGCTGGTCAAAGGAAGCAAAAACACTGGACTAATTGGGTTAAGGTTTATAAACCGTTAATGGAAGGAGGGTTAGGCTTCAAGTCCTTTCCTCAAATAATGCACACTAACCTTTGTAAACTCTGGATTAAATTCAGAACCCAGTCCTCCCTTTGGGCTAAATTCTTATGAGGTAAATATTGTAAGCACCAACATCCTACCCAATTATCTGTGGGATTGGGGGACTCTCCTATTTGGAAAAAGTTGTTACAGATTAGTGAAGATGCTAAACAAATGTTTGTCTGGGAGATTGATGATGGTTTACTGAACATCTGGTGGGATAATTGGTCTTTGGAAGGCAGCCAGATTCAAGATCAAAATGCTCCAGCCTTCCCAAAGTATGTAAAGGATCTATGGGAACATGATAAGTGTAATCTTAATTCTATCCTTCCACTCTGCAACCCCTCTCAAATCTCTAATATTTTGAAACTCTTTATTAAAAATTGGAAGAAGGATAGAATTGTAATAAAAAAGAATGTATCTCCATCTCCTCCTCCCCATCAGGTGGTGGATTGGGGTTATATAATTTGGAACAAATTTCTTACTCCTTCCATGTCCTTTTTCATTTGAAGACTCTTCTCAAAGTTGATTCCCACTGATGACATCTTGAAATTGAAGGGCCTTAGAGGACCCTCTAGATGTATTTTTTGTCTGACTGAGGAGGAAAATCTTGGTCATCTTTTCTTTGCCTTCCCTTGAGTACAAAAAAATTGGACAATAGTGCTAAAAAAGTTGAATGTTCCAACCATGAATCATTCATGGGATGTTTTCTATAACTGCTGGTCTGATTGGAGGGGTATAAAACTTCAATATATCCCTAATATTGTGGCTTGGTTTTTTTGGATGGCTAGAAATCACCTGAAGTATAAAGCTACTCCCTTAGAGCCAATGAAAGTGGGCTTAAATTGCATTGCCTATGTACAAAAATTTATTAAACTTAAAAAGTTTGCAGCTGTATTGGAGCTGGCCCCCTCTTCTAAATCCTCAATTACTAAAGTTTTTAAAATTTGTTGGTCTCTTCCCAAGTATGGCTGGATCAAAATTAATACAGATGGTAGCTACAAGTCACATTATGCAGGTATTGGTTGTGTCTTCAGGAATCATGAGGGGTGGTGCATCTTATATTTTCAATCTCCTATTATGGTTGTTGATCCTCTTGAAACTGAATGTCAAGCTATTTTTGGGGCCCTCTATTTTGCTAGAACTTGCAACTTTAACCAGCTGTGGGTTGAATCTGATTCGTTGCTGCTTATCAACATTATCAAGGGTTCTTATGACATTCCCTGGAACTTAATCTGCTGGATTTCTGGGATTCATCTATTGCTGAAGAATTACTCCATAATTTTCACTCATATATATAGAGAAAGAGAAGGTAATAGCCCTTCCAATTGGCTGGCTAGAAGGGGACTTCACACTGAAATTCCTTTGGTGAGCAAAAGGATTCCTCCCTCACTGGACTTACTATTATCCAGTGATCTGTTGTCTCTTCCCTATATTAGATAGCTTCCTTTTGATGTTTTGAGAGGTTGCCTCCATTTATAGGCCCTCTTCTCCTCTATGTAACTGATTTTTAATTTCAATGAATTGGAGTTTAGCTCCTTATACAATATTTTTTTTTTTATGTAAGGAGCATAGCTCCAATTCATTAAATGTAGCCAAGTACAAAGAGAAGGAAGGTGACAGGAGAGGGCCTTTATAAAGGGAAGCACCTCTCTAACCTATTACACATACTTCCTAAGATAAGGGATAGGCAAACGATCACTGGATAAAAGGAAGTCCAGTGGGGGGGGAATTCTTCTACTAACTAGTGGAACTTCTGTAAAAAGTCCCCTCCTAGCTAGCCAGTTGGCTGGTCTGTTTCCTTCTCTGTGAATATGAGAAAACTTTAGAGAGCAAACTGTAAGCAGTTGATGAATACCAGACATCCAGCAGATTAAATTCCATGGAGTTTTTGAGATCCCATATATGTTGCGGAGTGAGATATACACCCCATAACAGAACAAGCGAGAGATATCTCTCTGTGGTGTATATATATATATATATATAAATTAAATTAAAAATACATATTTCCCGTGTTGTTGACTGACAATTTCTGGCAACTCTACTAGGGATTATTTTCTCTCTTCATTGTGATCAGAAAGTTTTGTCTTCATACATCGGTAATGTGTCCTTATCCATCATGATCTAAATTACTTATCTTTCTTTGGCATGCTTTGCCCAATTCTTTCTTGGGAAAGTAAAGTTGACTCCTTTTCAATTCCAAGATTGTTTATTTAACCTTCCTTAAAGAGAGCGGTTTAGGAGTCATTAGGGCTTTTCTCACTATATGGGATCGGAGCCATTAACCATCCTTAAACAGAGTGAAGTGTGTTGTAAAGTTGGTCCTAAACTGGGTCTGGAATTTCACCTTTTCTTTGTATTTTTTGTGTTCGGTTTGGTATCTACAAATTGAGCCGAGTCTTTGTGTTTTTTAACTCTCATTTTATTCCCAAAATTAAATTAAACCCTTCGACGTTATAATTAAAAATAAAAAAAAAAAATTTAAAAACACTTATGAGAATTTGGAAAATAAAAACCATAAAAGAAACATGCTAAATTTTTTAGGACAAAATAAAATGAAAATAGGAAAGACCTGCCCAATTCACAAAGTGACCTTCGTTCATTTTTTTTGTGCTTCCACTAAAATTACAAGGTATTAGCCATTGCTAACCCTTTGAACTTTCATTTTTTAAAGTAGCTACAATGTCGTCCCCAACTTTGAACTTCTCCTACAATCTGCCCATCGATTGATTGACCCACAACAATGCACCAACGATTAAGTTTTGATCTTGGTTCAGTGAATTCAATTTTGTACTAGGCAATGCTCCAATCATCATTAGCAAACTTAACTCCCCAGATGATCAAGAGTCTTCAAATGAATTTGTTTTGAACTATCATCATGACTTCCTTTCCTACAAGAAGGAGAAAGTCGCCACTACTCCAAAAACCTTCATATCTATTGTTCTTGTATCTACCAGATCTGCAACTTCTATACCGAGGAGACTTGTCACACCTTACAACGTTGGATTCACCATCACTATACTTATAATATCATTTATCACAGGAAAATAGATTTTGATTGAAGAAGATTATGTATTTGTGATTAGTTTTAGTTCGAGAGTTATGTCGCTGACCAAGTCCCAGATAAGGAACCTTAATCAAAAGATTCTAAGGGACACCAGGGGCAAGGTTGTAGAATAAGCTCCGATCAAGGAGATGCCTCAGCACGAGAAATTTGGAGTTCTTGAGACCTCCCCTCTCCTCCGAGGGAGTAGGTTTTACCAATGATAGACACTACTGGAGATAAAAGCCTCCACCAAAGAGCTTCCTCTCTAATGATGCCTCGTGGTCATAGTGAGAAGAGGGAGTAGCCCACTCCTATCACCCAAGTTCTTACTGTGTTTCAGAGATAAGGCATGAAGAGGAGATGTTCTATCATTGAGCTACTTAAGCGAGTGGGTTGAACAATATCACCAAAAATGAAGAATGAGTTTTTGAAGAAAACCAGATATGTTTATCAATTATAGAGATCAGCAGAGGTATCCACAGTTTGCATTCCAATTAGATTCCATCTTGGGAATCGTGTTGACACCGTTTCCACTCTCACAGACACAACTACTATCATTTCAAGACATGTAGGATGTAGACCAGTCAAGTGACATATGGGTCCGAGAGTACCACCTATAGTCTTGTATGAATTTTTTTTGCAGAAGGATCATGGGATGAGACCTTTTAACGTGTACTTGGTTTGCACCATAGAGAGCATACCTCTCTTTGACATACCGGTGCTTCCACCGAGACACTCCATCTTAAGGCTTCAATGTAAAAAAAGAAGGTTTGGGTTCCTAAGGTTGCCACACCAGTGCATTCTGAGATGTCCGTTGTTCAATTTCATAAAATGGTTCATGAGCGCAATGTTCCAGTTGTTGTTACTGCCATTGCTTAAAATTTTGTTGCACAATAAGATGATGCTTAAGAAAAACCTATAGATCATAAGTTGGATAAAGGTAAAGCAATCGATGATAAAGTAAAGAGGCTCAGAGCCAAGATTTCAGAGTAGGTGAAAGAGCAAGTAGTGGAAGTTGATGATGAGGATTAAAAATTGTTGTATTATCTCTTTTAGGAGTTCATGGATATAATTATCATTGATAACAGTAGCATTGCATCTACGTGCGATGCTCCCCTTTGTGTTGAGTAGAATTTTATAGATGGCTTGCAATGGACCATTCAGCTAAGGGACAAAGAAATTAGGTGGATGGAGAAGAGAATGGAGGAGATGGTCACAAAAGATGGCATCTCTAGTGGTCAACCAAATGGAGATTGAACATATTATAGATGAAGGAAAAGAGGTCACTTCTGCCAACATGGATGATCTGCAAAAGAAAGATTTTGTTTAGAGTTTGTTACCATAAAGTGATATCAAGTATTTGGTCGAGCAAAAAGTGGGGGAAGCCTTAGTCTAATCTAAGTAAGAGCATCATTTTAAAAGGGTAGACCTTTCCCGAATAAATTTGATGTCATACCGTACCCCAACCAATCTTTAATACTTTTGATGGGATAAGAAATCCCTACCAGCATATATCACATTTTTTATGAAGTTGCAATGCTGAGGGTAATGAAGCTTTACTATTCCTCTAGTTGGTCAGTTGTTTGTCAGGGATTACATTTAATTGTTATGCAGAGCTGCCCAATAGATAAGTGAAGAAATATTTTTAGTTGAAGCATTTGTTTGTGAGGGGATTTTTTGGAGTGCTACTTCATATCACCATAGGAGATCTCATAGTGGAGTGGAAGAACTCCAACGAGACCATGGCAGAAGTCCAACGGGACTAAGGAGGAACTTCAGCATTAAAGGTGAATTTTGGCAGCTCGAACAACATGCTATAGAGATTCTACCTAAGAGCATCTATGACCCAATAGCCTTCATGCTTAAGGGACTAATGATCAAGTCATTCAAGAAGTTACGTAGTAATCCTAGTAGCGTACAGGAGGAAATTAAGCATATGGAGTCTTTAGAAAAGGCTAGGAAGTCCATATGAACTAAGGCATTCAAGAAGGAGTACGGAATGATGGCAAAAATCATTGATGAAAAGCAGCCAATGAGGATTCAGGCTCAGCATTTTCGTTAGGATTCCCAGCAGACATCACAACACGGTCAGTGTCGACAACAGAATGCTCAACAATACAGTTTGTCCAACCACTAGCCGTTTCAACTGAGACCGTACACGATAGATCACAGACAAGGTTCATCGATAACAGCTCAGTTAAATAGAGTTTTCTCCTTCAAAGATGAAGTAGTGGCAAATATGTTCAGAAGTTTGATGAAGAATTTTGTGTTCAGATTGCGCGAGCTGAAGAATCCAGATGAGGTGGACAATAAGGATCATCCCAACTACTTCCCTTAGTAGAGATTATTTGGACACACTTAAGAGGGTTATTTTAGTTTCAAGGATTGGCTCGAAAGAAATCTCAAAGAGGGAAAAGTAATGATTCAAAATGAATATTTAAATGAACTAAAAAGAGGTTCTGTGATTATGATTTCAACCAAGCCAATCACTCTAATAAATCTGTATGCAGATGAGAGTGGACGGAGCACATTTTGAGCAAATACTTTTAAAGATATTACATTAGATTTAGTATGCCTTGGTACAAGCCACTGCTGATGGAGATTACTTCAGAGAAGCCACCACAACTAGAGATAAATAAAGATGATATTGTGCACGAGATGAAGACTGATAGAGTAAGGGGTAGGATTGGGCTACCTCTGTTAGGTTGGTTATTCACATTTGGGGAGAAATTTCTCAAACCACCGAGTGTGTATGATTATATCTACACCCCTCCGGTGTCTTTTGAATATAAGAATTGCAATTTTGGCTACGTTTTGACTCTCTGTAGTGATGATGTAACTACTTACAACCTGTCTAACCTCAATTTCAATTCTGAGAATGATCATCAAATCATATTTAAGCACAATGGACATGCTAATAAAAATAAATAAGATGTCGATTGCACTAATTATGGTAGTTTTGGGAGTGACGAGCCAGTCCTCAACTACCAATGAACACTGATTGCAATCAATTTGGATGTCTTTGATTCTTTGTCAGCACAAAAAAATTAGGCTGTAACAGAAAAAGAAGAAGAGATTAGGGAAGTGAACTCAACATGTGGGAAAGTGTTACACCTAATAACGACACTCTCATAGAAAAATAGAAATAACTAGTTACTCATGAACAAGAGCAAATTAGATGTTCAAATAAAGTGGATTATAACATACTAGCTCAGCTCAGGAATTTGCTAGCCAAATTAAGCATCTACCATGCTCTGATCCTGTCAAAGGAGAAGGGAGAATCTCTGATCAGGGCTTTACTTGTTCCACAAACTTTCTTAGCTCAGTTGAATGATCTTGATTTTATATCACAATACGATGTATGTAGTTATAATCTTAATTTTTCCTTACATATATTTATTACTTCTCAACGGCAGCCAAAAACTTCATCACCAGCAATAACTAGGAAAAAATATTACTTTAAAGAAAATAAAAATACTATTATTATATTTAAATATGGGATACAATGCAAGTATACATATCGTTATCAAGTAATGTAAGAATTTTGTATTAAGCCCCGAATATCAACAATATGCAACTAAAATTAGAAGAAATTAGATAATAAATTCCACTTTGGAAAATATTCTTAGTAAAATATAGATGCTTTAGTAGGAATGAAAGTTCGATGCTTTTTATTATTTTTGATATATGAAAGTAAAGTAAACAACAAATTAAACATAACTATATATTTGTAAGATGATGACAATATAAATAAAATATCTTTTACTTTATCATGAATCAGTAACAAGTATTGGAATTCTGTGGTAAAGAACATTGGCTAATTTATTATGTACCCTTACTGAAGATGCTATAAAGAACATTAGCTAATCTAAATAGACAAATAAGTGAAATAGTATTATGTACCCATACTAGATATGCTATAAAGAACATTATCTAATTTAATGTTTGGATAGCCTTGAAGAAGGTTAAGGTATAAAAGATACTAGCTCTCACTCTAGAGTTCCCTCTTCTCCCTCCACTTGAGAGCTAACATCTTGTATCAAAACCTAAAATGATAAACCAATTTGGATGCTTTAGCCTTTCCCTCTAAAGTCCTCTAATTTTACAACCTTCAAAGTTTATTTCCCTATTTATTTGAACTCAAACATATGAATTACAGTCTCATCCATACAATCTAATGTGATTTCTACCATTAGTTGATTGAGACAATATCATCTAGAATCTTACATGTTCTAAAAACAAATATTAACATCTTCATTGGCTAAATCAAGTAGTAAATGAAGTAAAAAAATTTAAAATCATCACAAGTTACTCTAACATTATAGATTAATACTTCACACAACTTTCGCCCAATGTGTAATCACTTATCATTTTATGAGAAAAAGATAAGTATAAATACTCATAATTCATGGAGAAATTACAGCTATACTTAAGTTTGAAAGCAGAAATCATGCAAATAAATAAGAAGTCTAAATTAAAGCCAAATGTAGTCACAAAGATAAAAGCTTTTCTCAAATCCTCTCCAACAAACAGTTGAAGTTACTTTGAAACTCTTCTCTTCCTTTCTCTTACAATACTCTCTACTCACACACTACAACTCCTCTCTTCTTCTTCTCTCAAAAATTATCCTAATTAATCTAAGAAAGAGAGGCGTCGGTGGTGTCTAGGGGTGGGCGACGTCTCCTAATTGAGTCTCTAAGGAGCTGAAGAAAATGTAGGAGAGGGCCCTCTTCAATCTAATAAAAGTATTTCCTTATTATTTTTCAAAAGGTGCCTCAGTGGCACTTGAAAATGTGTCCACATTCAATGCATCGTCCAAAAGTTGCCTCCTTTCAAAAGCCAATTGAATTTATGTTCGTGTCCATTAAGTATTTCCCACGTTTTAACCAAGGGGTGCTTCAAACACCTCCTCAAAAATTTGTCCAAATTCCTTGAATCATCAAGTAATAACTTCTGGCAATTATGCTTGAGTTACTTGGCGCTTAGGCCCGACCTTCTTGATTTTACTTTCACTTAAGTGATAATTCTGAGCGCTTAGGCACCGTAGTCCTTTGGCACACCTTCTTAATTTTTGCTCCAAATTTGATCATTTTTCACTCCTTTCACCATTTTTCATCCATTTGATTGTACCTGAAAGAAAAATACACAAATACCTTACTTTAAAGCACAATATCTCAAAAATAGGTACAAAGATGTGTACATAAAAAACTATATATTTTAGATGTATCAAAATCCTCCAAACTTAAAATGTTACTTGTCCTCAAGTGACATTTATATCTTTTAAAACCAAAATAGGTAGATTATGTAAATGAGTTTCTTTATGATATTTTAATTTTTTTTTACTTAGAAATATAGTACTCCAATTTAAAAAAACATTTGTATATGAGGCCAACTTAGAGTTTAGAAAATTTTTAATGTAAAGAATTTTGAATATATGAGTTCTTATCTAGTGCAAAAATATTTGTAAATTCTCCAAATATAGAGTTTAGGCATTCTATCTTCTCCACTTAAAAAATTTTATTAAGAATAATTATGCTTACTAAGTTATATCCTTAAGCTTAAGTGTTTCTCAAGTCTTATACATTAAAAATATCAGATCTGGAACCAATTTTTGATTAGGCACTAAGCCTCAAACGTCTCCCTTTTTCAACATTCTTTTTCTTTTTCTTTTCTGTTTTCTTTTTCTTTTTCTTTTTTTGTTAAGGTGAGGATTATTATATCTAGATAGGCCTTAATGATTTTGAATTCCACTCCTCCTTTCCTAAAGTAATGTTCTGATATAAATCTTTTACCTAAAAATATAATAATTGATTTGAATTTTTTTTTAATAAAAAAAAAATTATTGAAAATAAAAGTCCAACCAAGCTAGTTTTTTTAAGAATACAATTTCTCCTATTAAAGATAGTTACACAATATTTATCATTTCTAAACATAAAATTTTTACTTTGAGTTTTTCTTCATTACTATAGGTTTCAAACAAATTTTCTTACTCATTTCTATTTTCAAATTTTTTTCTCCCTAATATAACTTCATATACATAATTAATGATTTCAAATCAAAATGAACTTTATTTCTTATACAATTAAGAATAAATAAACTTTAAGTTTTTGAAATTTTTTTTCATCCCCCTGAACATAAATTTTTAATAAGATAAAACTTTTTAGCATCATATTTATATATAGGTAGGAATGAAAACTAAAATTGACATGCTTACAGAAACTTTTATATCCTAAATATACAATTTCAAAAAATAAAAATAGGAGTAAGAATTAATTGTTCAAATTTTAATTTATCTTTAACATAATGAGATTCACTAGACTTTTATGCAGTGGAGGATGCATAAAAGCAAAAAAAACACAAATATAAAATCACAACTGCAACATAAGGAAAAAACCTGGTAGTAAATTGAAAATGTTAAACATGAAGTTCTTTTGTGAAAGTTGGTAATATTTTAAACCTTCCTAAAATTCAAGATTAAGTTCAACAAAGACTAACAAAATAAAACAGACAACACAGTTATCACATTCACTACAACAAAAAAAAATAGAACTACTCAAAATAACATAAATTCATCACAAAAATATCTAATAGAATAACACACAAATAATAGTAACACTCTCAACAAGTAAAACACAAAATAAGTTAACAGTACATTATAACTGTACCACATAAAGTTCACAATAATAAAAAAACTAAACTTCTCAATTTAATCCTCCTCCTCCTCATCATCATCACTATTGTTGTTGACCCAAAACGCAGTAGGCTTATGATGTGCGGAAAATTGGGATTAAATTAATAATAAATATGTAATGTAACCCAAACAATAATGTAACTTTACTGAAAATAATTTATCCTTAAAACCTCTTGAAACTCCCAATTCCCTTCTACATATAACGCAAGTATACGTATCGTTCAAGTAATACATGGCTTTAATGGAGTTCTAGATGTCAATCCCATAAGAAAGCTGAAAATATATATAAGCTAGCTATTAATATTTCATTCTGAACTTAAAATAAAAATAAAAACAAAGTAAAGTATGAAGTTTGAAGTTAAACTACTCAAGTGAAATGCTTCTAATTATGCAGATGTACAACTACAGCAGTTAAGTTAAACTAGATGCTAAACTTTCAAAAGTAAAATTGCTGAAATAAAATAAAGGTTTTTTGTTGATGAAAAGTTCAAGTATGAGAAAACACCCTTCCCATTTACAATGAAAATATGTCTTGTGAAGAAATTGAAATCATTTGAAATATATATTTAAAAACTATTTTGTGCCAAATAGGAGCAATCATATTCTCTACCATCTTCCGAGCACTATAAAGAACATTGACTAATCTAGAGTTTGGTCCCTATTACCTAGTTGGGCTGGGAATAAATACGGAAGAATCCCAACTGTCACTATAGAGCTCCCACTACTCCCTCACTTGAGGGCTAACATGTTCGCATTAGTTTCCAATCAATTGAAAAAAATTAGGGATTTTAATCTATCACCTTAAAATCTTCTAATTCTACATCCAAGGAAGTATATTTCCCTTTTTATTTACACCCAATCCCATGAATGAAATACTCTCCCATGAAATCAAATGTGATTCTCCCTTTGTTGTATAAATCGTATCCCCTTTTTAGAACATATGTTTCTCAACACATTTTAACAATTCAATTTGTCAGATAAAAAAGTAAATGAAGATCGGTGTTCAAATCATCAAAAATTATCTACATACAAAATCATAAAAAATAAATTCAATTCTTCACAAAACCATTTCTTCAAAGTAGGGAAAAGGATAAAGAAGACTACTCAAAATTTATGAAAAGGATACGATAAAACATGGACTTGATATATAAAAATAAGTTTACAAATAAAAGAAATGAAAAATATAACTTATCTCACAATCCTTCCCAAGCAAATCCCTAGAAGTTCTCTCCAAGCCTTTCTCTCTTTACAAGCACTCTCAATTCTCTCTTAGAAGTGTAATGAAGAAGAAATCACTCACCTTCCCTCTCCTCTTATAACCCTAGAAGATAATCTCCAAGTTCTTACTTTCTCTCTCTATCCCTCCCTCTTGGTTCTCACGCCACCTATCTTTTTATGCTCCCCCATTGAAGTTCTTCTCTGACTTGATTTTATTTTCTGCGGTTGATCCTGATTTACTGTTTATGTGCACAGTATAAAAATGTCTTCAATTATATTTTTCACTTATAATTCCTTACTTTACAACAGCACCAAAAACTTGATCTTAGAGAAAATCATAATTTAACTTTTTAATTTATATATATATATATATATATATATATATATATATAGATATACTACACAAGTATACGTATCGTTATCAAGTAATATAAGACTTTTTGATTAAGACCTGAATATCAAACCCACAAGGAAATTTACGACATGCATCATAGATCAACAAACTTTCTATTTCAAAAAGACAATTTCTTAAACGATAAATATTTTTGTAGTAATAAAAATTCAAATCTTTTTGGTATTTTTAAGATTTTGACAAAACGGTAATAATTTCTAAAGATAACTTGAGTTTATGTTAATGAAAAATACTTAATATTAAAATATCTTTCTCCTTATGATGAGTCAGTAATAAGTATGAGTTTTTTGTTGTGGAAGTATGCAAATTGTGTTGTGCCAAATAGTAGCAATATTATTATTTATGTTTACTGGAGATGCTATAAAGAACATTAGCTAATTTAAAGTTTGAATAGTTCAGAAGATCGGTTACGAAGGGAAGATACTAGCACTCACTCTAGACTTCCCTCGATGCCCTCCACCTGGGGCTAACATCTCATATTAGAACCTAGAATAATAAACCAAGTTGGGGGTTTTAACCTGTCACTTTAAAGTCCTCTAACTCTACACCCTTCAAAGATTATTTTCCTTTTTATTTGCACTAAATCATATGAATTACATTCTCATTCATACACCTCATGTGATTCTTTCCAGTTGTTGCTGAGACAATACCAGCTTTGTTCTTACATGTTCTCCCAACAAATTTGAACATCTAGATAGGCCAAATGAAGAAGTAAATGAAGTGCATGGAATTAAATCATCATAACTTCTTCCGAAATTAAAGTCTAATACTCTCCACAACTTCCTTGCAATACTTTATATACTTATCATTTTACCGAGAAAGATAAAGAAAACTACTCAGAATCCATAGAGAAAATAAAACCACACTTTAGTTTAGAAGTAGAAATTATTGTCAAACCAATAGGAAGTCTCGATTACAAAAAAATGTAGTTTAAAAACAAAAGATAAAAACTTATCTCATATCCTCCACCAAACTCTTGAAGTTCTTTTGAATCTCCTCTTTTACAATAATCTTAACTCTCGCAATAAAACTAAAAACAAAAAGGATAAAGTAAATTTGTGGTGCCTGAAATCACTCCGAACTATCTTAAGAATTTCTCAAAACTCCCCATTTTCAAGCACGCTTCAAAAAGCCTCAAATTTCATCTTTTATAAATCTCCAAGAGGTGCCCCAATCGCCAAGAGGTGCCCCGGTAACTCTTCAAAATGTGTCCCAATTTGATGTATTTTCTAATGGATGCCTCCTTTCACAAGTCCTTTAAAAATATTTTCATTTTTAGTGGTCATAACCACCCTCTTTAGCCAATAGGTGCCTCAAATGTCTCTCAAAAATTAAGAAAAATTAATTAAACCGTCAAATAACTGCCACTAGCGCTTAAGAGTGGGACCTCTGAGCTTAGGCGCTGCCTTCTCTGTTTCACTCACGCTTTGGCGCCAAAACACTTTTGTACCATTTTCACATTTTTGCTCTAATTTGATCATTTTTAACTCCTTTTAGCATTTTTCATCTTCTTACTTGTACCTGAAAGAAAAAATACACAAATAGCTTCCATTGAAGCGCAATATCTCACAAATAGGTATAAAAATGCGTCTAAGAACAATATATATTTTAGGTGTATCAAAACCCCGCAAACATTGTTACTTCTCCTCAAGTGACACTTCTTTTTTTAAAAATTAAAGAAGTATGATTATGCATATGAGTTCTTTACGAGCTATTAAAATTTATATATAGAAATATAGTAGTCCAATTTAGAAAAAAAATATTTAGTAAATGAGACCAACTTAATGTTTTGAAATTTTAATGTTAAGAAATATGAAAATATGAGTTCCTATCTAATTCAGAAATATTGTAGATTATAAAAACTTAAAATTTATTCCTTTTATTATCTCCACTTAAAAAAATTTTATTAAGAAAAATTTTACTTACTATATTATATCCCTAAGCTTAAGAGTTTCTCAAGTCTTATACTTTAAAATATCAAATGTGGAACCAATTTTTTATTAGGCACTAATCCTCAAGCTTCTCCTCCCTTACTTCTTTTTTTGGTTTCTTTTTCTTTTTCTTTTTCTTTTTCTTTTTCTTTTTCTTTTTTCCTTTTCAAGCAAGGATTACTATATCTAGTCAGGCCTTTAATGCTTTTGAATTCCACTTCTCCTTTCCCAAAGAAAAGTCCAAATATAAATCTCTTACTTATAAATACAATAATAGTTTTTAAAATTATTTTTAATAAAATAAATTTAAGTAATAAAAATAAAATTCTAAATTTCTAAATACAATTTTTCTTACTAAAGATAGTTACACTATATTTAGCTCTTTCTACACTAAAAATTTTTTACTGAAAGTTTTTCTTCATTTGTCAAAATTTTAAGTAAATTATCTTCCTCATTTTTATAATAAAATTTTACTTCCCTAATATAACTTCATATACATGATTATTTTTTTTTTCAAATCAAATTCACTTGTAGCACATTTGAGAACAAATAAAATTAAAGTTTTTAAAATATTTTTCATTCCCCCCAAACTTAAATTTTTAACAAGATTAAACAGTTTAGTAGCAGATATATATAAGCAGGAATAAAAATTGAAATAATATGCTTACATGAATTTTAGGAATGAAAATTGAAGTAATATGCTTACACAAATTTTTATACCCTAATTCTACAAGTGTAAAGCTAAAAATATGAGTAAAATTAATTTTTGATCAATTTTCTATCATTTTAATTCAACATGTAGAGATTCATTAGACTTCTAAGTAGTGGGTATAGACATAAAAACTAACAAACACACTAACTTTGATTTCACAATCTTAACATAACAACATACACACTAACAAGATACAAGAAAAATGCATGACAACAGTTTTCTGAAATTAAATTTTAAAAGTAAAGTTAACAAGATTTTCAACTTTCACAAGACATAGGAAGAAGTTCAATCCTAACTAACTAAAATACAATAAACAACACACACTAACAATTACTACTATAGAATTTAAAACAAAATACTAACAAAACACAAATATCACAATAACCATTAAACAAAAGTCCAACACATGACAGAGTCCAAACAAGTACACAAATGCAAATGTATTAAGTCCTACCACGCAGTCCATCATATATTACAAATATAAAAATAAATCAGTCCTCGCCCTCTTCATCATTGGAATCACCGCTATTCCAGATATTTGCAGGCTCATAATCAAGGTATCTTAGATATGAAGGAAATTCCACTCCTTGGTTACCCCTAATGAGGCTTTTTATTGATGAATGAAATTTCTCCTCATAATCAATTTTCCTTCTATTATACCCATCAATAAGATCTGCAAAGCTTTCTAAATTCATTATCTTATCTGCAGTATAGTTGATATTGTCCATCATCCTCTGAAATAATTGATTTTGAGTTTTAGTAGACTCGCCTTTAGAAGTAGAAGCTATCAAGGTAGATGGTCTAGATGTAGAAGCAGCAGAGGTGGATGCAGCAGATGTTGACATTTCATAACTCCTTGAAAATTCTCCTCTCCAAGAAAAAAAAGAATGCTCCGAATACGACTTCACATTTACACTTGTAATTGGCTTTAGAGGCAATTATACTTCTTCACAGCTATCATATCTAACTCCAACCTTCTCATGCAAAGAAAAGATCAAGGAAGAAAATCTCAAACGTGCAGTAGTAGTGACAGTGGAGGAACTGATGATAGTCTGACAGATCAAAGCTCCAATATTGATGAGCTTGCCTTCCTGAATACAATAATTCAACATTGCTCTCTCCCTCGTAGCTTCACTGAGATGATTCGGCGGTATTAGACGGCCTGAAATAAAGTAGTGTCACACCATCTATGGTGCACTTAACTTCGAGGTGGAAAAGTTGACTGTCCTCTCATTTGTAATTTTCCAAAATCCTCTACTAATAGTTAAATATGAAATAATCTTATCCATTTCCGTCTCAGTAGGACTATAGTTCGCATAAAAACACAAAGCATCAGGTGGTAAATGGTAAAGCATATTGATTACTTTTGGTGAAAAAGGCACCAATTTTCCTCATGACTCGACTCTTTTCTTCCTCAAGGAGGTTTGCATAAAAATTCCAAACTACAGAAGTAACAACCGTAGTAGAAAATATCAGAATCGTTTCCATTGTTGGTGAACGGTCAAATCTTCTACGGATCCACCTGGATTTTTGAAACAACGCTTTGGAATTAACTTTGGAGATTGTAGAGCGTCACTATACTTATCCTGAGCTTTTGAACTGACAAACTTTCTTGAATCAAAGTGGGTCTTTCCTTTACTCCTCTTCATTCTTGGGGCCATTCTACAAATTTCTCAATAACTTCAAAAATAAATTCTAATCTACTAAACTTAACTCCTATAAGTATAAACTACACTTTTTATGCAATTTCAATAGATTTTTCCTCATTTTTCATCATGAATAGTGATTTCAGGTTTCTCCAAATGTACTCAAAATACATGGTGAAAATACAAAATTTTTACATAGAAGTGAAGCTCTTACCTTAAGAAATCCAAACCTAGAAAATTTTGCTGAAATCCACCAGGAAATCTTCAAGGAAAGGCTTGCCCTAGACTTGAAAATCATGAACTTTAGAGGACGAAGATGACGGTGAGAGTAAAAATGGTAATTTTTGGGGTTATTTTTACCTTTAACCGTTTGTGAACCGGCACTTAAGCACGGATATGTGGCGCCTGCCTCTCGGGTTACATTGCACTTAAGCGCGAGAATGTACCGCTTAGATGTCAGTGCACTATTTTTTATGTTTTTTAACTTAAGTAAAATGCACTTTTATCCTAAGTATACCACCTCTAAAAGGTCTTATAACACTTAGATGACTATTTTTCTCTCCCTTAACTCCCCTCTTTCTCAAAATTATCCAATATAGCTAATTCGATTCAAGGCTAAAATCACACAAATTTTCACACAAACTGACACTTATATTCATTTACAAACTAGTACAAGTACATGTAACACTTAATTCTCACTCCAAATAGTCTCGGATGAAAAAATTTTCTTTAATACAAACACTTAACAAACATTCACAATTAAACACATAACAAACATAAACTTCAAAAAAAATATTTAACACTAACACCTAAAAACAACAACTCCTAACAAAAAAACATTAACACTTAACTTAATTCTACTTTTCATTTGTTGGGACAAATCCTGGTCTTTCATTAGTCTCTCCTTGGGCATTCAGAATATAGATTTGATAAAATGGATGCTGGTGATGAGCTCCGATACAATCTTCTTCAATCCATTTCTGCTTACGATACATCCCCTTATCTGCTTCCTCTTTATAACGGGTATGGCTAAATTGCATTTTCAATTGCCATCCAATATGTCATAGATGGACATTAACTTAATTTACCTATGTCTCAAGTAAAGTCACACTCGCCATAATTTTTTTGATCTTTTCTGTTATTCCTTCAATACTAACGGCTCAAAAACCATTACATCTCTTGTGTACTTTGACTATTGAATGTCTTCCTCATGGCCTCTTTCTTCTTCTTCAAATCTATCGCCCATGAAGAAATTTTCTCTAAATTTCTCCTTCTCTTAAAATTTAGGGCTAAAAAAGATCTAGGGTGAAGTTTCATCACAAAACCCTTCTATTTATAGGCCTAAATCCTTCCAATAACTTCTAGGCACGTCCTAAAAGTGCCTCGGCACGTTTTAGTCAACCAATTGGTGGTTAAACCTTCTAGAACCTGTAATTTCGTACATAGTTTTTAACTCCCGTGCTTAAGCGCCAAATCTTGGTACTTAAGTGCTAGTGCTAAATATTGTACCAGTCAACTTAACGTCCAAATTATTACCATGTCTAAATTACTAAATAATGTCTTAAAATCAATACTAACACATAATAACTTAAAAAAAACTACCTTAAATTTTATTAATCACACACAAACAACAATCAAAGCAAACACACTGATAACTATAGGTTGCTTTTCTTAAAGCCCCACAAACCCCTGGGTTTAGCTTCGTCAGCCCGACGTAACCAGTGCTTATTCTGGTGACCCAACATCATTTGATCATTAAATTTATGTTCATCTCCTACAAAATAAGGTTTTAGTCTATGACCATTCACTTTAAATACTTTCTTAGTCTTAAAATCTTTAATATCCACATCTCTAAAAGGATAAACTTTTATCACAACAAATGGGCCCATCCACCTTGACTTAAGTTTTCCTGGAAATGATCTTAACCTTGCATTATATACCAAATGTGACTGAAAATTTCTAATAAGAATCCTTCAAATATGCCACATCTTTATCTTTTCTTTGTAAATCTTAGCACTCTCATAAGATTCATTCCTTATCTCTTCAAGCTCATTTAATTGCAATAATCTTTTCTTACCAGCATCTTTCAAATTATAATTGAACTCTTTAATCGCCCAATGTGCTTTATGCTCATGTTCAACTGGTAAGTGACAAGCTTTCCCAAGTACTAGCCTATATGGGGACATTCCTATAGGATTTCAGATAGGAGTTCTGTATGCAGTCCTATAAGCCCACAAAGCATAGTCAAGTTTGACTGGCCAATCCATTTTTGTTGGATTAACAATTTTTTTCATAATTCTTTTAATTCCTCGATTAGGTAATTCAGCCAAACCTTAGCCAAACCACTTGTCTGAGGATGGTAAGCAGTAGCAATCCTATGATTTATATGATATTTCGTTAATAATTTCTCCATTATGACCTTTCTGAAATGACTTTCGCCATCACTTATGATCACTCTCAGCAATCCAAATCTACAAAATATGTTTGTTTTCAAAAAAATTGCAACACTTTGAGCATCACATCAAGGCGAAGTAATAGATTCTATCCATTTGGATACATAGTTGACTGCTAACAGTATGTATAAATTTCTGAAAGATGGTATAAATGGTCCAATGAAATCTAATCCCTAACCATCTAATATTTCAACTTCAACATATAATTGTGGGGCATCTCATTTCTTCTATAAATATTGCCTACATGTTGACATCTATCACAGGTTTTGGTATAAGCATTAACATCTCTAAAGATAGTAGGCCAATAGAATCAAGATTGTATTTTGTATGTTGCTTTATCAACACCAAAATTTTTCCCAAAACAAAAATTATGACATTTTAGGATAATTTCATAAGTTTCTTCTAAAGGTACACATCTTCAAATAATAGTATCATTTTCTTGTCTATATTAAAATGGGTCATCCCAAAAATAAGTCTAAGCTTCAAAAATAAATTTCCTCTTTTGTTGGTATGTCAATACATAGGGTATTATATCACTAACAAGCAAGTTCACAATGTCAGCATACCACAGAACACGCCACTCATTATTATTGAACGATTTTTGATTCGGAAAATGTTCATTATTTTCTTTTCAAAACAGAGTAGTTTTGCTAACTCAAGTTTGGACAAATGATCAACAATTTGATTTTCAGTTCCCCTCATATCTACTATTTCAAAGTCAAATTCTTGTAAAAGAAGAATCCATCTTATTGCTCTTGGTTTCACATCCTTATTTTCAATTAAGTACTTAATAGCAGCATGATATGTATGCACTATTCAATGAGTTCTAATTAAATATGATCTAAATTTATCAATGGCATATGCTATTTCTAATAAGTCTTTTTCAGTTGTTTTATAATTAATTTGGGTTTCATTAAGAGTTTTACTATAAGAGTTTTACTAGATTTTACTAGAATAGTAAATTACTTTGAAAGTTTTATCATATCTTTATTCTAAAACAACTCCAATAGCATAATCACTAGCATAGCAGATCAGTTCAAAAGGTTTTTCCCGATCTGGTGAAAATATAATTGGTGAAGTGACTAATTTTTCTATTAATAAATCAAAAGCTTTTGGGCACTTTTCATTAAAATTGAAAATTGCATCTTTCTCCAGTAAATGGCATAAAGGCTTAAAAATTTTTGAAAAGTCTTTAATATACCTTTTGTAGAATCCAGCATGTCCTAAAGTACTCCTAATTTCCCTTACATTTATTAGATAAGGTAAATTAGTGATAACTTGAATTTTAGGAGGATCTACTTCCATACCATTTTTTAATATTTGATGTCCTAATACCATTCTTGCTGATGTCATCAATTGGTATTTTTTCCAATTAAGGACTAAATTTGTTTCTTCACAGTGCTTAAGAACCTTTGATAAATGTCCTAAACATGAGTCTCAAATGAATTTTCAAACACTAAAAAAACATCCATAAAGACTTCAACCTCTTTTTCAATTAAATCACAAAAAATTGTCATCATACATCTTTGAAATGTAGCAGGGGCATTACATAAACCAAAGTGCATTCTTCTAAAAGCAAATGTACCATAAGGACTGGTAAAAGTTATTCTCTCTTAATCCTCATCAGTTATTTATATTTGGTGATAACTGATATATCCACCCAGGAAATAATAGTATTTATGCCTAGCTAGTCTATCGAGCATTTGATCGATAAAGGGTAATGAAAAGTGATCTTTTCTAGTGGGAAGATTTAATTTTCTATAATCAATGCATATTCGCCACCCTGTGACTTGACTTGTAGGTATTAATTCATTACATTCATTTACAATCATAGTTACACCTCCTTTCCTAGGAACGCAACCTCTTTTCTTAGGAACACAGTGAATTGGACAAACACATGCACTATCTGAAATAGGGTAAATAATTCTAGCATCTAACCACTATAAAATTTCTTTTTTTATTACTTGTTTTATAAGAAGATTCAATCACCTTTTAGGATCAGCCCTGGGTTTGCAGTTTTCTTCCATATGAATTCTATGCATAGAAATTGAAGGATTGATTCCTTTAATATCAGCATTTGTCCATCCAAAGGCTTACTTAAAATTTTTCAAAATATTCATCAGTCTTTTAATATGCCAAAAATATAAGCATTTTTAAACCCATATTTTATATTCATTTTTGGTGATATTACACTTTAACGGAAGGTATTTTTATGTTTTCTTGCAGTTTTTGATTTTTAGAGATTGAAGTGAAAATGAAGCAAAAAGGATGGAATTTGGAGTCAAAATGGTGTTTTTAGAGAAATACTCACCACCAACGGCGCCAAGATCAACGACTATGGTGCAAAATTTTGGAATAAATGATGGATTTTGCTCAGCGTCGACGATTCTGTTTAAAAGAGAGCAGCGAATTCATTATGGACCACTGACGCCCACGGCACCAATGTCGATTCAGACTCTATTTTTAGAAGATTTGATGAAATTGGACAATTTTTTAAGAGTTTTTGGATGCACCTATTGGGGAACCGACTCTAGGTTCTATTTGGGGCCAAGCATCTCTTCATTCCTCCTTGTTCGTAACCGTCATACCTTACCGCCATCACCGCCATACCCTTTTCCATCTTCATTCCACCACCATTCAGGAGTCTATTAGTTATTTTTTTTAAGAGTTTAAAATTTTTGTGGCTAGATTAAGTGTGAATTCTTCTCTGAGAGTGTTCGAGAAGGAGAAAAGTGAGAGATTTCTTCTTCCTACAATTCATAGGAGAGACTATAAATGATTTACTTTGAGAAAGAGTTTCAGATAAATGTTGTTTATTTATTAGTATTTTTATGAACTTTCTTTTATATATCAAATTTGTGTTTTGTTGTATCTTTCTCATTAAGTCTGAGTAGTTTCCTTTATCGTTCTCCCTACTCTGAGATATAGTGAAATGAGGAGATAATATGGATGCACCAATATTTAAATATAAAATAAATATTGCTAAATGATGATTTTTCAACCCCAAACTTATTTTACTTTTCAATCTGACCAATTGAATTGTTAAAATATGTTGTGAAACATATGATCCGGGAAATGGATGATCCTGAAACATATGATCCGGGAAATGGAGTTTGAGTTCTACAACAGAGTGAGGATCACATTTGATTCCATGAAGGAGAATTTTGTTCATGGAATTAAGTGTAAGTAAAAAAATATATATTATTCGGTGTAGAATTGGAGATTTTAGGGTGATAGACTAAAATCCACAATTCAGTCTTTGTGTTTGAAAACTAAAGCAAGAGTTAGCCTTCAAGGGAAGGAAAGTGGGAACTCTAGCGTGGGAGCCAGTATCCTCCTAGGCTAGCCACAGTTTTAGGGACTAAACTTGAGATTAGTCAATGATTTTCTATAACACTGTATCAGGGTAGAGAATTAAAACTGCTCCTATTTGGCACAATACATATTAAAACCATTTAATTTATCTCATCTCATTTTACCAAAATCTCATTGTAGTGGGAAAGATGCTTTTTTACGTAAGAAATCTTCATCACGTAAACACAGTTTAATAGTTTAGTAGTTACTATTTAAACTTTGAATTTTAGTTTTCCTAGAAGTTATCTGCTAGTAGTAAATAATTTAGCTTTGTTAGCATCTTACACATTCAAAATTAGTGACATTAATTTCATTTGATTTTAGTGGATTTCTTATTAAATTTATCATTTCAAATTTAAACCTTCCCCATGAGATTGATATTCGGTGCTTAAATAGCAAGTCATTTATTACTTGATAATGATACTTATACTTGCATAGAATCCTAACATTAATTGCTTAATTTTTGTATTTATAAGAGATTGCATCAAGCTTTTGGCACTATTGCATAACAGAGTCAAATTTATATATTTTACACAACTTTATTACATTTCACATTCGGGATCATGTTTTTGGCGCTGTTGTCGGGGAAGGTAACGATAAATTAAATAGAATTGATAAATTAGGAAATTTAGATATAAAAATATACAAACTATGAAAATAAAATTGTAAAATCAAATATATATATATATATATATATATATATATACAGAGAAAACTCTCAACATCATATTCTT
>NW_018250534.1:4056-15990 GCF_001263595.1 Phalaenopsis equestris | reverse complement strand
AACTATATATTTAAGATTGTTTTTAAGAAAAATTTCTTTGCTTATTATAATTTTTTATGCGAAATACTGGATCTGAAAGTTTGGTAACATACAATTCAGAACTAGAATGTACTATTAGAAAAATTTGAAAACAATAAAAAGAAATAAAAGAATTTAAACGAAATGGTGAATAACTTAGATAATCAAATAAATGAAAATTGACAAAGACCTTTAAAAGATTATGCTAATCCGACAACAGATGAACTTCACTTGATTCTTCAAAATCCTAATATTATTGCTAATTCATTTCAGCATAAACCTGTTATTATCCAAATGAAACAAAATAATCAGTTTGGAGGAACACCTACTCAAGATCCTAACCTGCATCTTACTAGTTTTCTTGAAATTTGTGTTGTTTTAAAAATGACAGAGTGTCTAATGATGCTGTTAGGCTCAGACTTTTTCCTTTTTCATTAAGGGATAAAGCCAAAGCTTGGTTAAATTCATTAGTACCTGGGTCTATTAGAACTTGGGGAAAATTATCAAAAAATTTCTTAGCTAAATATTTTTCACCCTTGAAAACCGCTAAGCTTAGAATTGATATTACATATTTCTATCAGTTTGAAGTGGAATCGATATAAGAATCTTGGGAAAGATTTAAGGATCTCCTTAGAAAATGTCCACACCATGCTTTACCAGATAAATGAATAATTCAAACTTTTTACAATGGATTAGTAGCAATGGATTAGTGGGATCACTTAGATCTATTATAGTTGCTACTGCAGGTGGATCACTAATGTTAAAACCTTTTGATAAAACATATTCTTTAAATGACTACTAATAATTTTCAATGACCCTCTGAAAGGGTAAATCCTAAGATAGTAGCTAGTATTCATGATTCTGATGCAATGTCTAGCTTGGCATCTCAAATTGCTACTATTTTAAAAAAAGATTGATCAAATTGGAGTGAACTATTCTCAAATACCCCATGCATTAAAGGAAAATTCACTAAGGAAAATAATTGATGCTCAATCACCTTATGTAATTTTAAATGCTATAAATAATCGAAATAACAATCCCTATTCTAATTATTATAACCCTGGAAAAATCACCCTAATTTTAGTTAGAAAATTTATAACAATTTGGTGAATCCCTCCAGAAATTTGAACAACCAAGGAAATCCTATTTATCAACCTTATTATCCTCCAAGTTTTAACTCTAACCCTAACCCACAAGTTAAGGAAAAGAAGTTTAAGGAAAAGGAGTTGACAATGGAAGAAGTAATGTTGAACATGGGAAATAAAATACCGAATCAAGGGGCTGCTATTAGAAATATTGAAAATCAATTAGGAAATACTGCTACTGCACTCAGTAACAAAATTTCTGATATTCTTTCCAGTACTATTGAAGTTAATCCAAAAGATTAAAGTAAGTAGCAAATTAGAGCTATTCAATTACAAAGTGGAAAAGAAGTTGAAACATGGATCGAAAGAGAAACTGAAGTTGATGAAGACAAGGAAGAAATGGAAAGTGACCAAAATGAAAATGAATAAACACAAGGTTCTTTAGAAAAACCATTACCTTTGTTTCTTCAAAAACTGAAGCAGAAGATTAAAGATAAACAATTTACAAAATTTTTGGAAGCTTTGGAATAAATGATAAGTTATTTGAAATTTATGAAGGATATATTAAACAAAAAAAATGAATTTTATAGTTCATGAGACCATTGCACTCAGTGTAGAGTATAGTGTTATTATTCAGAAAAAGCTTCCTAAAAAATTAAAAGATCTTGGTAGTTTTACTATACCTTGTACTATTGGTGAAAAGTTTTTTGGAAAAGCTTTTTGTGATTTAGGAGTGAGTATTGATCTTATGCCTCTATCGATCTTTAAAAATTGAGATTTGGGAGAGATTTCCCTACTACTGTAGCTCTTCAGTTAGTTGATCGATCAATAACTTATCTAAAAAGAGTTATAGAAGATGTATTAGGTAAAGTGGATAAATTTATTTTTCTTGTAGATTTTATAGTATTTATATGGAGGAAGATAAAGAGATTCCTATTATTTTGGGAGACCATTTCTTGCAAAAGGAAGAGCAGTGATAGATGTTTAAAAAGGAGAATTAATAATTAAAGTTAATGATCAAGAAGTAACATTTAATATTGCAAAAGCTATAAAATATCCTGCAATAGAAAAAAATAATGAATGTTTCAGGATGGAAGTAACTGATTATCTGAGTAATGAGCAATTTAAGAATGAGTTTGAAGTCAAACTAAAGCAAGGTCAAGTATTAAACCACCTGAACTTGAACTGAAAATATTACCTGCCCATTTAAAATATGTATTTTAGGAGAGTCATCTACATTACCTGTTATTGTATCTTCCGAGTTAACTGAAATTCAAGAATAAAAATTAATAGAGATGTCGAAAAGATAGAAAAAGGCTTTTGGATGGACTTTAGCAGACATTAAAGAAATTAGTCCTTATGTTTGTATGCACTGAATTCTATAAGATGAATAGAATAAACCTAAAGCTGATCTTCATAGGAGATTAAAACCAATAATTAAAGAAGTTGTTAAAAAAGAAATTTTAAAATGGTTAAATGTTAGAATTATATATCCTATTTCAGACAGTGCCTGGGTAAGTCCAATTCACTATGTTTTGAAGAAAGAAAGAGTGACCGTTGAAGAAAATGATAAAAATGAATTAATTATAATAAGATAAGTTATTGGTTGGTAAATTTGTATTGACTATAGAAAATTAAATATGGCCACCAGAAAAGATGACTTTCCTTTACCCTTTCTATACTAAATGTTGGATAGATTGGCTGGAAAAAAATATTATTACTTTGTAGATGGATATACCGGTTATCACCAAAATCTAATTGGTCTAAAGAATTAAGAGAAAATAATATTTACAAGCCCTTATGGAACATTTTCTTTTCGTAGAATGTCTTTTGGTTTTGGACTATGCAATGCACCTGCAACATTTCAAAGATGTATGATGTTAATTTTTAGCAATTTTATTGAACATGGAATGGAAGTGTTTATGGATGATTTTTTTGTATTTAGAACTTTGTTTGGTTTTGTTTAAATAATTTAGAAAAAGTACTGAAAGTATGTAAAAGAATCAACCTAGTATTAAATTGAGAAAAATGTCAATTTATGATTGCAGGAGGTATTGTACTTGGGCATAAAATCTCTGAAAATGGCATGGAAGTAGATCTCGGAAAAATTCAAAAATTTAAGTTATTAAAAAATTACCACCTTTTACTAATGTTAGAGGGGTAAGAAATTTTCTAGAACATGCTAGTTTCTACAGGTGCTACATAAAAAAAATTTCAAAAATAATTAAGCCATTATGCCAACTTTTAAAAAAAGATACAAAATTTAATTTTAACAAGGAATGCATAAAAGTATTTGAAATATTGATAGAAAAATTAATCACTTTACAACAAAGTTTCTATAATAATGTGCGATGCTAGTGATTATGCTATAGGGGCTGTTTTTGGACAAAGACATAACAAAGTTTTGAAAGTGATATATTATACTAGAAAAACTCTAAATGATATTCAAATTAATTAAACTAATACTGAAAAAGAGTTATTAGCTAATTTTTATGCCTTTGGTAAATTTAGACCTTACTTAATTGAAACTAAATGTATAGTGCATACAGATCTTTTTTCTATGAAATACTTAATGCAAAAGAAGGATGCTAAAACAAGACATTAATTGAATTACAGATCATTCTGCTATTAATTAGATGGATACTTCTTTTGCAAGAGTTTGATTTTACCGTGATAGAAAGAGAAATGATAATCAAATAGTTGATCATTTGTCTAGATTAGAAATAGAAATATTAACTAATTTTGCAAATGAAATTTTAGAAAATTTCTCTGATGAATAATTATATAGTATTGATGAAACGAATGCACCGTGGTATGCTGATATAATAAATTATAGTGTAAGTGATATTCTACCACCTGATATTAAAAATCCACATCTAAAGAAATTCATTTATGATTCAAAATTTTTGGGATGAACCATATTTATATAAATAATGTAAAGATCTAATTATTAGACAATGTGTGCCTTATGGGGAAACTCAACATATAATTGAAAGATGTCATGATTCTGAATTTGGAGGACATTTTGGAACAATTAGAACTGCATATAAGATTTTGCAAGCTGGATTTTATTGGCCTACTCTTTTTAGAGATGTTAACAAATATATTAAAACATGCGATCAATGTGAACGAGTAGGAATATTTCTAGGAGAAATGAAATGCCTCTAAATTGCACATTAGAAGTTGAAATTTTTGATGTGTGGGGATTAGATTTTATGGGACCATTTATGCCTTCATTTGAAAGTTTATATATATTACTTGTTGTTGATTATATGTCCAAATGGATTGAAGCTATTGTTGTACCCAAATGTGATGCTTGGAGTATTTCTAAATTTTTAATTAAAAATATTTTTACAAGATATGGAATGCCAAGAGTAATTATTACTAATGGAAGATCTCATTTAAGTAATAAGAGAATTAAAAAATTAATTAAGAAATATGATATTATGCACAGATTTTCTACTGCTTATCATCCTCAGACTAACGGTCTAGTAGAGATATCAAATCATCAAATTAAATGAATTTTAGAAAAAGTTGTAAGTCTCTATAAATTGGATTGATCTGGTATATTAGATACTGCATTATGGGCATACAGAACTTCTTATAAGACTCTTATAGGAATGTCCTCATATAGAATTATTTTTGGAAAAACATGTCACTCACCTGTAGAAATGGAGCATAAAGCCTTTTGGGTTATTAAGGAATTTAATTTTAATTTAAAAGATCCTGGAGAGAAAAGATTATTGCAAGTCAGTAAACTTGAGGAGATTAGAAAATGAAGCATATGATAACGCAAAAATCTATAAAAAGAAAATGAAAAAATGAAATTGTGGCATGATCGGAAGTTTGTTAAGAAGTGGTTTGAACCTAGACAAGAAGTTCTATTCTATAATACAAGGTTGAGATTATTTCCAAAAAAACTGAAATCCATATAGTTAGGACCATTTAAAGTGATTAAAGTCTATCATTATGAAACTATTGTTACTGAAGATCCTAACACTAGAAAGATATTTAAAGTTCATGGTCGTAGATTAAAACATTATTATGAAGAGCACATGCCACAATTTAAAGAAGTTTTAATGTTAAGTCAACCCAAATAAACAAATGATACGTTGGGCTGACGACGTTAAACCAATTGCTTTGTGGGAGGCAACCCATATATATACAAATATATATCTACGTATTACTATTTTGTTTGATAAGTGGTTTAAATATTAGTAGACAATAATCCTAATTTTTAATATTATAAATTAAGATAAATATTGGTATTTGAGGAATATTTTGAATCAAATTATACAAAAAAATTTTGAAAAGACTCATATTTGGCCTCTGACGCCGATGGCGCCTGCTAAACTGACCATGGCACCGATAGTGCCATCGAGAGAGCCAACGGTGCCGATAATAGTTTGCATGGTTCAGGATGAATTTGGCAAACTTTGGCTGGATTTTGCACCATAATAACCACCGGGAGGTGTTTTTAAAGTTCTAAGAACTACCTTGGACGACTAGAAACTTCGTATTTTTTGAATACATGGCTTCCAATTCTAGAAATACTTCCAGGTATGGAGTTTTTAATAGAAGAAAGTTTATCAGTCTTGATGTGCAGATATTATACGATAAAGTTATTATGAAGAAGAGATTGATCAAGGAGAGAGGCTTTGTCAATCGTGGATTGATTAATTCAAGTTCTTTGATTGATTAAATCATTATACAAAGACGATGGGAAGTTTTATGATACACTACCACTGCAATTGTTGTACCTGTGGTGAAGGAATTCTATGCCAACTTACATGGAATTTACCCAAGGAGTTGTCTTCGTATGAGGTAAGGTTGTACCATTTACTCAAGCGCGAATTAATGTGTTGTTTATGATAGAAAACATTCCAATATCTCATTATATTAATTTTATCCCTACCAGAGATTTGATGCAAGATTTCTATAATTTTCTGACGAATGAAAGTGATATTTGGGAAATGCAAGATGAGGGATATGTTAGTTTTGCTGCTTCATCACTAAATCCAATATCGAAGCAGTGACACTTCTTCATTTCTGCAAAAAATACTCCTCCCATGAAAATTAGTACAGTCACCATAGAAAGTGCTATTTTAAATTATTGCATTCAAATGGAAAAAACCCATTGATGTAGGATCTATCATTTTTAAATCTCTTATGGGTATTATTATGAACGGACCAATTTATGGACTTCTGCATCCTTCCACAATTTTCCTACTTTGCTGTCAATCACAAGTACCATTTGAAAGTCGGGAAAAAGTTTTATTACCTTGGGAGCCCATGATTCCTATTGATGATAATTATGTTGGGAATGAAAATGAAGCATTAGATACTATCTTGGACATTCATCACATGCTTCAACTCCATTGATTCCACCAACAGTTGGAAGTTCACTTGCTTCGGTAAAGAAATTGAAGAAAATTGAAAGAGCACTTTACAGTATAATGAATACAATACGAGATCTTAAATATTGGAGGATGAAAGAGAATTTTGATCATAAAGGAACATTTGAAGTAGGATTAGTGCTGATGTTTAAGGATAAATGAAGGATCAAAAGAAATTCGACTGAACAATTCCCGTACCGACCCTTTTATAATTTGTACGTTCATTACCAGTATATGGAAGATATTAGAGGAGGAGAAAGCACTGAAGCTGAGGCAGAATAAGTGAAGAATTTGGGCTCTCTACTAGTTTAAAATATTCATGTATTTAACTTTATTGTGTGGATTTGATTTAGCTTGCTTTGCTTTAGAATTCAGAACTTTGCTTGTGTGTATAGTTTTGTGTCAGCGTTTAGTGTTGTGGCTTGATTTCAATGCTGATTTATAATTTAGTTCACTATATGAGTGTAAAAGTTTGATTAGAAAAATGTATTTGTAAAAAATATAATTTCATATATAAAAGTTCTTTTGTTGTTGCTTGTGAAAATGATTATTCATGAAAATGTTTGTTTGTGAACTTTTATTAGATAAAAATTTAGGTTTAAAAATACTAAAAAGACTTTGGAGAAAATTGAAAGGAAATTGAAAATTGAAAAAAATTGAAAAATGGAATTTTTAGGTCTCAGCACCGACGGTGCCCTCGACCCGAGAATAGTTTAAACCCCTTAAAATTCATTATTTGCACCTTAAAACTCCATTTTTACCCTTTGAGTCAAGTTCAACCTCTGATTTTTTCACGTAGGGCTTGATTTTGCGCAGATTTGAAGTGATTTTAAGGCAAAGGAAGTTCAAATTTCATCTTCTCTAAGTAAGAGCTACACTTTGAACTAAAAATTTTTAATTTTCACTAAAAATTTATCTCACATTGTCGAGATCTAAAAATTTTGGAAATTTTTGAGAGATTTTGAGAAAATCCTTTGGTGAATAACTCTTACTTAGTAGAATTAAGTTTAAAGCATTTTACATTGTGATTTTTGAAAGTTTGGAAATTTATTCAAATTTTTTTCAAATTTTCTTAGATTTATCAAGGCCCCAAGAATGAGCAAAGGAAAAAGAAAAGTAGATTATAATGAAAAAAAATTGTCAGCTTCGGAGCTAGTGCTCGATTAAATAGTCTACTTGAAAATAAAAAAAAAGTTATTATGGTTCGTGGTTTTAGAAATTTGGGAGGAGAAGTTGAGCTATTAATCAATGTTCGGCAGTGAGAAAAATTCTATTATTCTACTGTTGAGGCTGTTATTGGAGTAGTGATGGAATTCTACGCCAATTTTGTAGAGGCTTCTGATGATTTTGTTTTTTTAATATGAAAATGGTGAAGTTTTCTCCAAAAAAATTAATGAGTTTTATCAGTTGAAATATGTTTACAGTTGTTAGTTTAATTATTTTATGCTACGAATGAGGCCTTGGATTTGATTATTTCTTTTCTTTTGATGGAAGATGAACTTGGAAAGTTAAAAATGGTGTTAAGGTAAACTTTCCTCTTTCTGTGTTAAATATAGTATCTAAGGCCTACACTACTTTATTTCTGGAAGAATGATACCAACAAATCATCACAATGAGGCTAAATGTAGGCTCTATTATTTATATGAACATTAGATCTATTGCTTTAGGAGAGACCACTGGTAGTTTGGCACAACCTACCCTGATCTTCATACTTTGTGAACAAGCAGGAGTTGATTTTAAACCTAAAGTAGAGAGGATTGAGCCTCTAAAACCAATTGGGCCTGCCAATATAAAGACATATGAGTCTCATGTTGGATGGAGGTATGGAAGTAAGACCAGGGATATTCCTTCCACTTCGAGGACCCCTACTTCTAGTGACCCTACTCTTCGAGAACAGATGCAGCAGATGATGATCCAACAGAGAGATATCTTGAGAAAGGA
This sequence comes from Phalaenopsis equestris, assembly GCF_001263595.1. Taxonomy (NCBI): domain Eukaryota; kingdom Viridiplantae; phylum Streptophyta; class Magnoliopsida; order Asparagales; family Orchidaceae; genus Phalaenopsis; species Phalaenopsis equestris. The sequence goes on along the minus strand of NW_018250534.1, from coordinate 7,550 downwards.
TCATACAATACAAAACATGGATGCCAAAAATTCTAACACTGATGATTTGATACGGTAAAATTTTGAATAGGACGCTGCTTATGTTGATGCGATGGTGAGATACATGAAAGGTGATCATTCAATTCAGTTTCCTACTCACTCTATTTTTACTCCATATGCAGCAGAATTTGGATGTAGATGAAGAAGATGATGAGGATTGGTGATCTTTAGTTTAGTTTATGTTTGATTGTACTTTGTTATTTTGTTGTTATTTTTGTTATATTATTGAGACTGTTTGTTGTTAGATTGTGTGACTCTGTTTTGTTGTGTTGTGAAGTATAGATTGTAAAACTATTTGTTATTTGAAATTCAGTTTAATTCTGTTGTTAGTTGTTAGTATTTTCTTAAATGTATTGTAATTAACTCTTTCTCACCAGATTTTATATGTATTATGTGTTATTTAATGTTTTATGTCTTGTAGCTTTTAATATTAGCACCTGCAATATTACAAAATTAAGTTTCAAAATCAGAACCTTCAACTGGTAAGGATTTTCTTTATGTATTTTATGTTTTATTTCACCCGTCATATTTTTTTTAGTTCGTCATGCTATATCTTTTAAAAATTTAAGTTTGGAGGGGGGAAAGAAAAATTCTTTTTTGAAAGAAAGAAACTTAATTTTATTTGTCTTCACTTAGGTATATTTTCAAAGTTTTTAAATTTAACATGACCTTTGGTATGAGGGGATAACTTTGGATAACTATATTTATGTTTCAAAATATATAATAAAATTAAGTAAAAATTCTCAATAAATAAAGTTAATTTTAGAGAGTAAGATATTTAGTATAAGAGAATAAGACTATGTTTTTCTATTTTAAGTACAGAACTTTATTTTTTTGAAGTATTAAAGATCTTAAAGATTCATGTAAGAAGAAAAGAATTAAACTTTATGAAATCTTTAAGCTAATATAAATTTGTTAAGTGAAGAAATGTGAAAAGTTTTTGACTTTAAGAAGGGATAGTGAAGTTCAAAATCATTAAAGGCTATCGAGATATAGTAATCCTCACAAAAAAAAGAGAGAAAAAATGAAAAGAAAAGAAAAGAAAAGGGACTTAAAAGGATATTGAAAAGAAAAGAAAAGAAAAAGATAATATGGCGAGAAGTTTGAGGAGATGTCTCATTAAAAATTGGATTCACTTGAAGCAACTTAAAGAAGAAAGATTAGCTACATTTTCTAAACTTATATTTGAGCATTAACTTATTTAATAGTAAAGTTTCATGAAGTTATTTTTCATATGAAGACTCTAAGTGACTTTAATATGATAATTTGCATTTTTTCTTAAAAAGAATATAGAACCAGAAATGTTAAATTTGATTGTTGATTATTCATATACCTTTGGCATTAACTGTAGTTGTTTTGAATTTTTCTTAAGTTATGTTGTTATGTTTTGTAGACTAAAATATAGAAATCTAGAAGTTAAATTCTTTATCATAAGTCATATTTTTATATAGTAGAAGAGATACTTGAGGACAAGTAACATGTAAGTTCGGGGGATTTTGATTCACCAAAAAATTATGCTTTAAAAATGTTTTATACTCCTTTTGGTGATATTGCACTTTAATGGATGATATTTTTATGTTTTCTTGCAGGTTGTTGATTTTTAAGGCTTGAAGCAAAAAGGAAGCAAAAGGATGGAATTTGGAGTCTAAATGAAGTTTTTGGAGAAATACTCAGTGCTGACGGTGCCAAGAGCAATGCCAATGGCGCATAATTACAGAACAGATGGTGGATTTTACTCAGCGCCAACGATGTCAAAAGCAACGCTGACGGTGCCATTTGAGGGAGAGCAGCGAATTAATTATGGACCACTGGCGCTGATGGTGCTAAAATGGGCGTCGATGGCGCCAATGTCTTTTTAGGCCTTGTTTCTAGAAAATTCGATGAATTTGGATGCTTTTGAAGAGTTTTTCAATGCATCTATTGGAGAACCAACTCTAAGATCAATTTGGGGCCGAAATTGATCAGAAATAGAGCTCGTCCTCATTCCTCCTTGTTCGTAACCGCCTTACCTCGCCTCCATAAACTTTTTCCATCTTCATTCCACCACCATTCAGAAGTCTATTAGTTATTTTTCTTTACGAGTTTAATGTTTTTGTGGTGAGATTATGTGTGATTTCTTCTTTGAGAGTGTTGGAGAAGGAGAAAAGTGAGACATTTCTTCTTTCTACATTCCTAGGAGAAGCTACAAGGGATTTGCTTTCAGAAAGAGTTTCAGATAAGTGTTGTTTGTTTATTTGTGTTGTATGAACTCTCTTTTACATATAAAATTTGTGTTTTGTTGTATCTTTCTCATGAAGACTGAGTAGTTTCCCTTATCATTCTCCCTACTCTGAGATATGGTGAAATAAGGAGATAATATGGATGTTCCAATATTAAAATATAAAATAAATATTTCTAAATGATGATTTTTCAATCTTTACTTTTCGATCTGGTCAATTGAATTATTAAAATTTGTTGTGAAACATATGATCCGAGAAATAGAGTATGAGTTCTACAACAAAGTGAGGATCACATTTGATTATATGAAGGAGAATTTTGTTCATGGAATTAAGTGTAAATAAATAGGGAAATATATATTATTGGGTGTAGAATTGGAGATTTTAGGGTGAAAAACTAAAATCCCCAATTTGTTCTTAGTGTTTAAAAACTAAAGTAAGAGTTAGCCTTCAGGTGAATGGAAGTGGGAACTCTCGAGTGGGAGCCAGTATCCTCCTAGCTTATCCACAAGTTTAGAGACTAAACTTGGGATTAGCCAACAATTTCTTATAACATTGTATTAAGGTAGAGAATTAAAACTGCACAATACATATTAAAGCCATTTATCTCATCTCATTTTTCCAAAATCTCATTGTAGTGCGAAAGATACTTTTGCATATAAGAAATTTGCATCACATAAACATAGTTTAATAGTTTAGTAGTTACTGTTTAAACTTTGCATTTCTATTTTCCAAGAAGTGTTAACCTCATTTTTTGGTTGAGGTTTAGTTTGTCCCATTTAGTAGCCTAGTGTCTAGTCATAGGACTTTTCCAGTTGACTATTCCTAGAAGACTAGACTTGAAACCCTCACCATTAGAAATTCTACCCTTCTCTTCTCAACTTCAAGTTCCACATATTGATCTCAACCTCTAAGTACTTAGTAGGTGGGATCACTGTGGGGAAAAACTCAGGATGAGTTACCCTTAGGATTGCTGGACCTTAGGGTTGGCCTTGGGAGTTGGTCTGGAGCTAAGGCACTCACTACACTCATCTACACCCCTATTCACTCACAACCCTGAGCTCAAATTTCTAACCTAGATCCCTTGATCTTTTGGGATACTCATGTAGATGGTCCCCTAAATCTACTAGCCCTAAGGCTATGGTTTAGCTAAGACCACAATGTAGAGGACCCAAAATGGAGTTTCCATTAGTCCATGGCTTATTTATGGTGGTTGGCACTCCAACTCTACCAAGATAC
>NW_018250534.1:3115-3632 GCF_001263595.1 Phalaenopsis equestris | reverse complement strand
TTGATAACATTCATATACATCAAAATCAACCATCAATTGGCATTGCTGAAGTCTGAAATCCATTTGATTTTGGCTTAAATCCAAAATTCCCAAATTTAGCCCCAAATTGGCTAAGTCCCCAAATTTCACCCAATTGATTGCCTTAACGTCCAAATTGGCATACAATTCATGTTGAAAACTCTTCATGAGGTCCCTATTGACCATTTACAACAATCAATTTGGACTTAGCCCAAGGCTAACCCAAGCTATACCAAAGCCTAGCCCAACATGACCAAATTGATTAAAGTTCAAAATTCCTTCAAATTGACCCCCCAATTGGACTCAAAACCACTTCCATCCTTCACCAAAGTTGTTCCTTATGATCATCTATACCAAATGCAACAATAAATTGGGCCAATTTATATGGCTAGCCTAACTCAAACCCATGTTTTGGTCATTTGCACCCACTTGGACCCATACACTAACTGTTACCTGACCACCTTAAAGCCACCAAATTAACTCCATCACAGCCATTAAT
>NW_018250534.1:2594-2958 GCF_001263595.1 Phalaenopsis equestris | reverse complement strand
CGTGGGCCCCCGCAGCCCCTAGCCACATCCCCCTCGCCGGCCGGCCAGCCTAGTGGACGGAAATGTCCAAAATCGAGAGACACCCCCATAGAACCTCACCCAATTCAAACCTAGAGGCCAGCTCATCCAAATCAAATTGAAGAGCTCCTCTGCCCTCCACCTAAGCACCACAATGCACCCAAACTTGTGCCCTGAGAGCCACCCCATGGCCAGTTTTATAAAAATTCACCTCCACGGCCATGGGAGGTGTGCTGAAAATTTTCTTAAAGAGGCCTCTCCAAACTTCTCACAGAGCTTTCTTAAGATCCCCTCAATGCATCCCAACTATTTTTTCCAACCAATTCTCATTACCGGAGCTCAATTT